>NC_058403.1:83492115-83562115 GCF_002201575.2 Neomonachus schauinslandi | reverse complement strand
AACCAACCAAAGAAACAAGTTAAAAAAAAAAAAGCCCACAACCTCACAACAATTAAAATAATAATGTAACAATAATGCTCTTCAAATTCCACTGCTTGTTTCTGAAATTTTCCACACTCAAATTTATTTTTGTTTACAGTATCAGATATACAGTTGTACTGGATATATATTATATTTTAAAGTATTTATCATGCAGCTGACCAAGCCTTTGTTCATTTGAGGGAACATGTATTTAAGGGTTATAACTACAGGGTAAATTAACTGTTTAATTATTTCTGAAGTTGTTTGTATCCAACGAAAAATAAGAAGCATGATTTCGTTAATACATATTTAAAACTGTTCTGCTATTGCTATATATTTTTTCACATTGTTCTTTCATAGCTTTATATTTAGCTACACTAAAACAAAAGATGATCATCTTACCTGTGAATACATTATTCTTAGTAAATCTGAAACCAGATATTTGTTTAAATTATTACTCAATAATAAGCTTGAGGTTGGCTTTGGCTTTATTTTATTTTGGAAAAAAACACTGATCTGTAGAATCTGTGTTTGGAAATGACTCTTTAGATATTTTGTTATTATTTCCAAAAGCCCAGAAACTTTTGCTTATGAGGTAGTTAGGGTTATAACAGTGAGTTCCTATTATGATTCAGGTAATGTTTTGATACTGTTTCTTATAAGAGTAAAATGCACCTACAGCATTACAGAAGCAAACATATGTTTTTCTCTTATTTCATTGTTAATGCTTGGTGTTATCCACTGCTTTTGATTCTATTATTATTCTCTTCTAAAAGTACTCTTATTATAATACTACCTGGTTCATAATAAAGGGAATATTTTAATTCATGAGATTAATTTTAAATCTACCTATTAAATATATCAAGTAACTGTACGGCTGTAGAAAAGTCAAATTAATTACAAATTATAGTCCATGTTAACATTCACTTACACTTATATGTATAATCAATTTTAAGATTATATATACCTTTAAAAGCAAGGCTTGGTTATATAAATAACAATTCAGAATTAAAATCATGCATGTGGAGAATGAGAGAATTAACTCATCAAAATACAAATCACATTTTGTCATTTATTTACATTCTATAACTAAAATTATTTTGAGGGAAAACAAAAGTCCTTAAAATGCAAATTTTCCAGGTGAATAGTATTACTGAGGAACTGTAAATTTGTTATTTCTGCTGATTCAGATAACACTCTTAATATGAAAATATGTGGAGCAAGTTTTGGCTGAGCACCAGCTGAATGTAGTAACCGCAAACTCTTCACCATTGGGCATAACTGAAAATATTGTACATTTTTTACTACGAAAAAGTGTTCTATTACATCTTTTTCTGATTATCACCACCTGCCCTTTTTATTAAAACTTTATAGCATTAAAATCTTCAAACCTATAGTTTTCCAAATAACTGTGTAATATTTCCACATCATTTAAATCATTGCACAAATAAATAGTTTAAAGCCTATTTAAGATTATGAGAGCACATGTTTTCCACATTGGCTTTTATTTAAAGATTTTCTTTCATGTTTCCTGTGTGAACTCTGGAAGTAGGGGGCTGGAAATTATATACTACTCTCGCATTGGTACCACCCGGCCTTGGAGAGTAGCATGAATGCTGCTCCAGCGAGTTACCATTTTGAAGATGGCCCAGATGTGTGGCAGTGTTATGGTGGGCAGGGAAGTCTCAAAATAACATGCTACAATCTGCCTATGACTCATCAGCGTGTGTGTGTGTGTGTGTGTGTTCCCACGCAATGTTTTTGGCCAAATGGTGCTTAAAAATACTGACAATATTTTACCTCAACTTGAATCTTGTGATTATCAACTGTGGGTTTTCAAGAAAGATGCAAAGAGGCAAATGACTAAAAGCATATAACTAATTGAGGACTGTAGTCCCCAAGGACTAAGAGTAGTTAACTAGCAGTACAAATTGGGGATATTGCTGCATTAACTTAAATAGAACCCTGGGAAATAACCATTTGAAAATATACATATTTGTTGAACTAGTCGGTGTTAAAAAATGGAAAGAGAAGCATTTGATTTTTTGTTCTTTCTGCCATTGTTATGATCTTCCCTATAATGATGAGCTATTACGCTTTTCTGGGATTACTCAAAGATAACGAAAAAGGTATTATCCTCATTTTCCAATCAAGACTGTAGAAAGACATTGGGGTCACAGACATATATAGATAGTAAAGCATTTCAAAGATAGAATGACGGATTCACTTTTATATTTTCTCAATCTCGTACTTTAATGCTGTGATTTTACCAAATTAAGAGAGGTCCTTATTTTCCATGTGTTTAATTGTCATATTCACTCTGTGTCTTCACTCTTTTGAGGAAAGTTATTACCAGAAGCTTGGAGTGGGGTCCTGGCTTTCACAGAATAATTTTGAGGACATTCCTTCCCTATAGGAGGTAAAGAGAAAGCGTCTTGGGGAAGCAGGTTAAAGTTGGGGCTCAAATCTTGTTTTAGAAGATAGGGAAAATGAGGGGAGGAGATATAGAGTAAAAATGTGGATTCACTTTTCTGAGAGATGCATTGGTACTGCAACAGGAGAGATGCTCCTTTTTCCTCTTTTAAGGGTGGCGATGTGGACTTGCAGCGAGAACAAGGGCCAAATGTGTTTTGTTCACAAAATCCAATACATTTGATTTATTTTTAAAATTTAATAGTCAAATAGATCATGTAATCATATATATCACATTCACGAAGTATAAAAGCACATACAATGAAAACTCTTTGTGTTCTTTGGACCTCCCATCACTTGGTTCCTCTTTCATGAAGCAACAATGTGATAATTCTTTGTATTCCAGAGATATTTTATATTTTCCCAAGCAAATTTATATGTATAAATATTTTTTCTTCTCTTTTACATAAATGGTAGTGTAATATACCCAGTGTTCTGCATCTTGCTTTTTCAATTAATAAATGTAGGTAGAACTCTTTCCTTTTTTTTTTTTTTTAGATTTTATTTATTT
The DNA here is from genome assembly GCF_002201575.2 of Neomonachus schauinslandi. NCBI lineage: Eukaryota > Metazoa > Chordata > Mammalia > Carnivora > Phocidae > Neomonachus > Neomonachus schauinslandi. The sequence continues at coordinate 83,559,111 of NC_058403.1, read as the reverse complement.
ATTTGGTAGAGAGATAGAGTCAGAGAGCACAAGTGGGGGGAATGGCAGAGGGAGAGGGAGAAGCAGACTCCCCGCTGAGCAGGGAGCCCGATGCGGGGCTTGGTCCTGGGACTCCAGGATCATGACCTGAGCCGAAGGCAGATGCTTAATGGAGTGAGCCACTCAGGCGCCCCAACTCTTTCCTTATTCATACAAAAAGTAGTCCCTATTCTGTTTTTATGGGCTGCATAGTATTCCATTGTAAGGATGCACCATAAATTATTTAATCAGTTGACTATTGATAAGTGCTTAAGTTGCTTCCAATCTCTTGTAAAAATGCAATGCTGGTAGGAGTGTAAAATGGTGCAGTTGATGTGTAGAAGAATTTGGAAGTTCCTCAACAAGTTAAAGATAGAATTTCCATAGGATCCAGAAATTCTACTTCTAGGTATATAACCAAAACAATTGAAAGCAGGGCCTCAAATACCTGTATACTGATGTTCATGGGAGCATTATTCACAATAGCCAAAGGTGGAAACAACCCAAATCTCCGTAAATAGGTGAATGGATAAGCAAAATGTGCTATACACATACAATGGAATAATTATTTAGCCTTAAGAAAAGAAGGAAATTCTGATACATGCTACAAGGTGAATGAACCTTAAAACTATTATCCTAAGTGAAATAAGCCAGACACAAAAGGACAAATATTGTATGATTCCACTTAAATGAGCTATCTAGGATAGGCAAATTCATCAAGACAGAAAGTAGAATAGTGGCTACCAGGGGCTGGGAGGAGGGGGAAATGAGTTATTTTTTGATGCGTATAGGGCTTCTATTTGAGAAGGTGAAAAATTTCTGGAAATAGATAATGGTGGTGGTTATACAACAACGTGAATGTACTTAATGCCACGGAATTACATACTTAAAAATGCTTTAGGTAGTAAATTTTATGTTATGTGTATTTTAGAACAATAAAAATAGTCCCCCAAAATGCAACACTGAGCAACCTTGTACACCGAATTTTGCGTGCTTGGAGTGTATCCTCTTGACAAATTTGTGAGGTGTGCAAATGATAGTTTGCATTTTGATAGTTATTTACCTTTTCAACAATAGTGTATTAGGTTGCGCGTTTCCTCACATCCTAACAATGTATTCAATTAAACTTTTCTTTTTCTGGCAACCTGATAGGTGAAAAATCATTGCCTTTTTTTTTTTAGGAATGAAAGGAAACTATAAACTTTCTTTTCTTTTCTTTTTTTTTTTTTAAAGATTTTATTTATTTGACAGAGAAATGAGAGAGGGAACACAAGCAGGGGGAGTGGGAGAGGGAGAAGCAGGCTTCCCGCAGAGCAGGGAGCCCGATTTGGGACTTGATCCCAGGACTCTGGGATCATGACCTGAGCCGAAGGCAGACGCTTAACGACTGAGCCACCCAGGCGCCACCAACTATAAATTTTCTTAAGGGGTTGGAATTGGGATCCCATCGGCCTTCTGTATTTGAATGGTGAAGATGTGGCACATTAGAGCTTTTAACCCATGCCCAAGTGGAAACTGTATTTGAGTGATACATTATTCATTAATTTTTAAATGGCCTCAGCCAGAGGTGGGTTAAAAAGTTTGTCCAAATATCATATATGGTATTGTTTCAGTCTGTATACTTTGTAATTTGGGGGAATTTCAACTTTTTTCCCAGATGTTAATTTATCAAGCCTGTAACAATAAATAATATACAATGCCTGCCTTGAGAAGCTCACAGTGTGATGGGGGAAGCTACCTAAATAAATAGGCAATTGCAATTGCAGTGTGGGAATGAGTGTTGATTGCTATAGAACTATGACTGGATGGGTCTTTACCCCAGATTTTGGCGGGGAGGGGCAAGGAAAGCTTTACAGATTGTATGTAAACTGAGTCCATTATGACAAGGAGTTAAGCAGGTGGGTGGGGGAGGGGAGAGGGAGGTGTATGATTGGAGGAATCTGGAAAAGGAAAAAGCAGTTCATTGCAAGGTCCTGAGCCAAGAGAAAGTGTGGAACCTTGAGCTCATTCTAGGTAGTTCAGGTGGGCTTCAGCCTAGAATGAGAGAGTTCCTCTGATTAGCACGTTTTTTACTCTTGAGTAAGTTCAGACCTTGGGCAAGTCTGAGGCTCTATCTCTTGCCTGTGGTGTTTCTCCTGGACCCGGAGCTTGACAAGGGGTTTTCACTTTCACTCTTGGTCAACAACAAGGTCGACAATAATTCTTTTTCATATTTTGAAATTCCCTTTTTTTTTTTTTGAAGTTTTATTTTTTAAAATTTTATTATGTTATGTTAATTACCATACATTACATTGTTTGTGTATAACACCCAGTGTTCCATTCAGTACGTGCCCTCTTTAATACCCATCACCAGGCTAACCCATCCCCCCACCCCCCTCCCCTCTAGAACCCTCAGTTTGTTTCTCAGAGTCCATAGTCTCTCATGGTTCATCTCCTCTTCCGATTTCCCTCCTTCGTTTTTCCCTTCCTGCTATATTCTTCTTCTTCTTTTTTATCATATAATGTATTATTTGTTTCAGAGGTATAGGTCTGTGATTCATCAGTCTTACACAATTCACAGTGCTCACCATAGCACATACCCTCCCCAATGTCTATCACCCAGCCACCCCATCCCTCCCACCCCCCACCACTCCAGCAACCCTCAGTTTGTTTCCTGAGATTAAGAATTCCTCATATCAGTGAGATCATATGATACATGTCTTTCTCTGATTGACTTATTTCGCTCAGCATAATACCCTCCAGTTCCATCCGCATCATTGCAAATGGCAAGATTTCATTCCTTTTGATGGCTGCATAATATTCCATTGTATATATATACCACTTCTTCTTTATCCATTCATCTGTCAATGGACATCTTGGCTCTTTCCATAGTTTGGCTATTGTGGACATTGCTGCTGTAAACATCGGGGTGCATGTACCCCTTCAGATCCCTACATTTGTATCTTTGGAGTAAACACCCAGTAGTGCAATTGCTGGGTTGTATGGTAGCTCTATTTTCAACTTTTTGAGGAACCTCCATACTGTTTTCCAGAGTGGCTGCACCAGCTTGCATTCTCACCAATAGTGTAGGAGGGTTCCCCTTTCTCTGCATCCCCGCCAACATCTGTCGTTTCCTTTCTTGTTAATTTTAGCCATTCTGACTGGTGTGAGGTGGTATCTCATTGAGGTTTTGATTTGATTTCCCTGATGCCAAGCGATGTTGAGCACTTTTTCATGTGTCTGTTGTCCATTTGGATGTCTTCTTTGCAGAAATGTCTGTTCATGTCTTCTGCCTACTTCTTGATTGGATCATTTGTTCTTTGGATGTTGAGTTTGAGAAGTTCTTTATAGATTTTGGATACTAGCCCTTTTTGATATCAGGGCCATAGTATGTGTAACAAGCCTACCTGTCCCTTCCCTGCTTTGTCTCCATTTCCCTGATTCCTTTTTTTCTCTTTAACTTAAAAATCTTATTTCTTTTTTCAGACCCTCCTGAAATCTCACCTATATTACCAAGCCTTTCTCCAAAGCCTTTCCTAGTTCTGCTCACCTTTTGCTTATTAATCATTTGTTTCTTCTCCAATTATTTATTGAGCATTGCTTTTGTGCTAGACACAGGGTGAGATGCTGAGGATACAGGGATGAATGAGACCCGTCCCTGCCCTCAGGTTGATATATCTGAGTACTTTATTACCTTTATTATAGTGCTTGTCACAGCTTGCCTTGTATTATAGGGCAACCTAATTAGTCTGAGAGCATTTTGATTTGTGTGCCTTTAGCCATAGCACAGTTCCTAGGACACACAAATGTGTAGTGTCCAACCATTTCACTTGGAGGGTGAGGAGAGGAGGGGAGGGGTGTAGAGAGAAGGGAGGGAGAGGGAGAGAGAGAGAGAGAGAGAGAGAGAGATTTATTGAACATTTACTCTGTGCCAGGCTGTTGGATAAGTGCTTTACAGCTATTATCTCATTTAACTTTTCTCAGAACACCATAAATCAGGAATGAATAGTTTCTCCATTTCACATGGTAGGAAATTGATAAACAGTTCTTAAATAACTTGCCCAGGTCACATTGCTAAAAAGTGGAAGAGCCAGGATCCACCCCTGTAGAGTCTGGTTGTAGGGCTCTTGCTTTTGGCCACTGTGCTAGACTGATTTTCTTCTCAGTCATCATTCCAGTCAATAGGGCAGTCACACAATCAACAGCACAACTGCAGTTTACTTGTGATTATGCTTTAGTCATTTTGATGTCCCCAAGTTTCGGTGGCCTGTGTTTGTGTGTTTTACTAAATGTGAGTCCACAGCTAGGTTGTAATACGGAGCTGGTGAACTCCACAAACAGCAGGTAGCATTTATATTTATCTAGTTTTGCATGATGCTTATAGACAGATGTCTGCATTTGTGTGAGGCTCTAAGTGCCATGAGATGATGATAATGAAGCTGATTTATGCTGCTTACCAGATGGGTTCCCAAGGCTGCTTAGAAACTGGCATAAAATCAAAGTCAACTTTCAGATAGCTGTGATGTGACAGTTGATCTTCAGGGCTCTGCTTGAGCTACTTTTTGGTGTAGTTTAGACCAGGGCTTTGCAAGCTTGTCTACTGAAGTCTTCTTATAGCAGTGAGCAGTAAAGCATATGTGCCTCTGTGATCTGGTGATGAAACAGGGAATGATCAAGATATGCCATGCCTTAATGTCTCTAGGTCTTATCTTAAAATTAAATGCTTGCTTTAATAATCTAATAATAAATAATAGTAATCTAATAATAATCTAATCATGCTTATTTTAAAATGACAAGGTTTTTGATTATTTACCATCAAATAAAATGGGCACTGCAGGAAGTGTGGCATTATTTTCTGCAATTCAAAGGTCTCTCAGCCATACCATCTGCTCAGACCTCACTTGGAGGGATACTGGTTAGATAAAACTGATCTAGAACATTTGAGGTGTGGCCACTTAAAATGGTTACTGTCATACCAATTCAGGGATGAGAGGGTCCACAAGCTGGTCTTTGCCAATGCACAGTGTAAGGCTGACTACCCTTCCTAATGGCTATTTTGAATCACGGTCATCTGATGTCCCTATGTGTGGAGACAGGTGTGAGCTCTCCTACAAGCAGTCTGGACTAAGTAATGTTACTAAGATGATCAACAGTGTCTCCCTGCCCCTGCAATTGTAAGTTAATGTGACTTGAACCCCAGTCCACAGTGGTCCCCATAATTTCTTTACATTTCTAAGGGCTCATTTTTTTGACGTTTCTTCTGGTTTAGCGTTTTGCATCTGCAAGTGTTTTCTGTTTTGTTTTGTCCACCTGGATGCAAAATTCAGTGCCTCCACTAATTTACTACCCCAGATCCACCCATAGTAAGCATTTCCTGAGTTTGTAACTGGACTGACTATCTGGGGAATTCAGTCTCCCAACAATTTCACTAGCTCCCTGATCTTTTCTCCCTACCCTTTCTTTTCTTTCACTCCTTCTCTTTTAAGAACAAACAGATTGCTCTCTCTGTCTCATGCCATGAAGTTTCTTGCTCTCCTCTGAATCCTTGGCCTCAGTTGACTTTCCTGCCCTGCAGGACTCACTTACTCCAAGTGGTGCTACTGAAGAAGCATTTTTTCAACAAAGGCAATTCTCTCACTAAGAGGAATTCTCATACCAGTTGTCAAGAGAATAAAATGTTCTTCATCTAACTCCCCCTCAATAATAAAGTAACAAAGGTTGAGAGCGATTTATTTTCTTTTAAAAAATAAATTAGAACAGACTCAAGGTTATCTCAGTAATGATAGCACTCTCTCTCCCTTGCATTCCAATAGGCTGTGTTGAATGGGAGGGAAAGGCATGAAGTTATAGCTCGCTCAAAGGGAATTGAACATAGGGGTGCTATCTGTGTATTACAGGGGACACAAAAGCTCTTCTACTTTGCCTGATTCTTGAAGAGTTGATATCTAGCATCTGCTTCTACATCCCCAAAGTTGAATTTACAACTTCCTAGAGCAGCATATCGTTCTTTGGGCAATTCTGACAATTTAGAAAATTTTTCTTTGTATTAAACAGATACCAGCCTCTGGAGCTTCCATCCTCGTATTCTAACCCTATTTGCATGAACTCTGACTAATTTGACTTGAGGTACATTAGTCCAATGTTGTATATGCTCCATCCCAAAATGTATATTTGAGAAACTTCTTTCCTGCTCCAAATGTCTTGATGACTCTCCATTACTGAGAGAATAAAATCTTACCTCCTTAGCAGAACAGTCAATATCCTTGATAAAATTGTTCAAACATCCCTTTCCACCCACTGCTTTCCCCTTGTCTTTTGTCTCCCTGTGTCCTAGTTCTTCTAATTCCCCAAGTAGATATGTCACTTTGTTTTTGTTCTGCTTTCTTACCGCTTTTTTTATAAAGATTTTATTTATTTATTTGAGAGAGAGAGAGAGAGAGAGAGAGAAACAGCATGAGAGGGGATAGGGTCAGAGGGAGAAGCAGGCTCCCCGCTGAGCCAGGAGCCCGATGTGGGACTCGATCCCAGGACTCTGGGATCATGACCTGAGCCAAAGGCAGTCGCTTAACCAACTGAGCCACCCAGGCGCCCTTTCTTACCGCTTTTAAAAAGTTTTCCAACCTGTCCCACCTCCACTGATCAGTATCTTACTTATTTTCCAATGGTACACTTACCATGAAGCCTTCCTTGATTTCTCCAGTCAAATGAGTTGCTGCTATCTCTGAGCTCCTTATTGTTACTTTAGATCTGTTGTGTCTAATATAGAAGTGACTAGCCACATGTGACTGTTGAGCATTTGAAATATAGCTAGTCCAAACTGAGATATGCTGTTAAATATAAATTACATATTGTATTCAAAAACTTAGTACAAAAAACAGGGTGTAAATAGCTCATTAGTAATTTTTTATATTGATTCTATGTTGAAATGATAAGATTTTGGTTATATGGGTGCATATAAAACATATTATTAAGTTAACTTCACCTTAAAAAACTTTTCAATGTGGCTACTAGAAAATTTAAAATTACATAAATGGCTTACATTGTAATTCTATGGAACAACTCTGCTTTAGACCATTATATGGGATTCAGTGTTAAGTACCTTGCACTATCACTCTGTGTGCATTTCATTCCCTGCTGCTAGAGTTTAGGTTCCGTGAGGTCAGGGACTTGTAACCTGCTATTCCTCACTACTCTCCCAAAGAGCCTTTTATTCAGTGGATGTTCAATATATGCTAATGAAACAAAATAGAAAACTTTTTGTCAGAAGAGGTCAGAAATTCAAATGCCTACAGAAGCCTGGCAGATAGCATAATTAATAAGAAGTAAGCTAGGTTGTTTTTTTTTTTTTTAAGATTTTATTTATTTATCTGACACAGAGAGAGATAGGGAGAGCAGGAACACAAGCAGGGGGAGTGGGAGAGGGAGAAGCATGCTTCCCGCCGAGCAAGGAGCCCAATGCGGGGCTCAATCCCAGGACTCTGGAATCATGACCTGAGCTGAAGGCAGACGCTTAACGACTGAGCCACCTAGGCGCCCCAGTAAGCTAGATTTACTAGGGATCTGGTGTCAGGGACACAGTAGGATTTGGGAGTCAGTTAGCAGGGACCATGGTCAACTGTAGATTCACAGTTGTGTAAAGGAGGCAGCCACTTTTCCCCATCAGCTGAATTATTGCCACATAGGAAATGCAGGTCTAGGGTTGCCTAAGTTTCCAATCTTTCAAGAGAAACTGGATATCTGGACTTCTATGTGAATTTAACTGATTTTTATATGTTGGCTTAATTCTTAAAAAACTATGTGAGCCAACCAAAACAGGTTGGTGGCCTAGATACAGCCTGAAAGTTACCAGAGTGTGCTTCTCATCTAAAGGGTAAAATGGAATTTACCTGCAGTATCATGTTAGTAAAGAGTAAAACAAGATTGCTGTGGATTTGATCAAGAAGGGGCTGGAATTTGGGCCCTTGAATTTATAGATTGTTCAGAAAATTACCGGTAGATGGTATTTCCAAACATTTTCAAATACTTCACTAAAAAACATATCCCTCTGCAGAATTTCTCAAGACTTAGATACCTTACAGGAAAAAAAGAAGGATGTGGAGTCTACAAAATGTTTATTGACAGAGTCTGATACTGTCAATTTAATGCAAAAGAAAAGAAGATGTCTTTCATTCTTAAGTCTGTAACTATTTAGAGTTTAGGAAATGGTCAAAGAAACTGTTACCTTCTGAATTTTCAGAGCTCTTGTTACCTGTATGTTTAAGGAAAGAATCTTGTGATTGACTGTTTTCCATACGTGAAATGACAAGGTTAGAATGAGCTGAATGCTAGTCAGAATAATGTTATTTTTAAATGACAGCATGCTGTTTCTAAGGTAGATTAGCAGTACCCCTTCTTTGTTTCATTTATTTGAATCCAAAATCAATAGACCAAGTGATGCAAAAGAATTCTGTCTTAGAATCGTATTGGGTGTTGACCAGATTCTTATTAGTACTTTATTCTTTTTTTGGTCATTTTATAAAGCTTGGTAACCTGTAGTCATAACAGTATCAGAATTAGCTTACCAAAGGGGTCATTATTCTATTGAGTAGGAAAATAAGTGAAGATATGTATAAGTGCACTTCAATTTCAATTTTGTTATTTTGCATGTAAATTGAGCACCTGAAATCAAAGATTCTGTTTAATGTTGTCTTTGAAAGTCATCTGTCATGTATAAATGAGTATCTGAGAATTTTTAAAAAATCTCCTAAGCAAATAGAAGGGGCATGTTATAAGATATGAAATCAATGAATCAAGATAATACAGTGTTCCTTTTACTTGGACAAATTATACTGTGTATTAAAAGCTAAGAATAGTTGATACAGAAATCTGAAATATATTTAAATTGTTAGTCAAGTATCAATGAGTTGTAAATTCATTCTGACTTGGCTGTTAGCCTTTGAGTAAGTCCTGAAATCTTTCTGTTCCTGTTTCCCCATTTCCAAAGTAGTTGTAATAATACCATTTGTCTCTTAAGCATAATCATATACTGCTGTAGAAGATGATGCTCTTTCTGGCAAAGTGTTCTCACATCTGGGCAGATAGATATGGTTGTTATTTCCACAGTATATTGATATAGCAGACATTTTTAGAAGAGCAGCGTTGGTTGCTTTATAGCATCTTACTGTTTACAAAATCACTGAGCAGTTATATTATTATTTTTTTAAATTTAATTTCATTGTGTCATGTTAGTCACCATACATCATTAGTTTTTGATGCAGTGATCCATGATTCATTGTTTTTGTACAACCCCCAGTGCTCCATGCAGTACGTGCCCTCCTTAACACCCACCACCGGGCCAACCATTCCCCCCACCCTCCACCACTCCAAAACCCTCAGTCTGTTTCTTGGAGTCCATAGTCTCTCATGGTTCATCTCCCCCTCCGATTTCCCCCCTTCATTTTCCCCTTCCTTCTCCTAATGTCCTCCATGCTCTTCCTTATGTTCCACAAATAAGTGAAACCATATGATAACTGACTTTCTCTGCTTGACTTGTTTCACTTAGCATAATCTCCTCCAGTTCCATGCATGTTGACGTAAAAGTTGGGTATTCATCTTTTCTGATGGCTGAGTAATATTCCATTGTAAATATGGACCACATCTTCTTTATCCATTCATCTGTTGAAGGGCATCTCGGCTCTTTCCACAGTTTGGCTATTGCGGACATCGCCGCTATGAACATTGGGGTGCATATGGCCCTTCTTTTCACTAGTCTGTGTCTTTGGCGTCAATACCCAGGAGTGCAATTGCTGGGTCATAGGGTAGCTCTATTTTTAATTTTTTGAGGAACCTTCACACTGTTTTCCAAAGCGGCTGTACCAACTTGCATTCCCACCAACAGTGTAAGAAGGTTCCCCTTTCTCCACAACCTCTTCAACATTTGTTGTTTCTTGCCTTGTCAATTTTTGCCATTCTAACTGGTGTAAGGTGATATCTCAGTTTGGTTTTGATTTGAATTTCCCTAATGGCTGATGATGATGAACATTTTTTCATGTGTCTGTTAGCCATTTGTTCTGTCTTCTTTGGAGAAGTGTCTGTTCATGTCTCCTGCCCACTTTTTGACTTGATTATTTGTTTTTTTGGATGTTGAGTTTGAGAAGTTCTTTATAGATCTCGGATACCAGCCCTTTTTCTCCAGTGTTATTTGCAAATATCTTCTCCCATTCTGTGGGTTGCCTCTTTGTTTTGTTGAGTGTTTCCTTTGCCGTCCAGAAGCTTTTTATCTTGATGAAGTCCTAAAAGTTCATTTTTGCTTTTGCTTCACTAGCCTTTGGAGATGTATCTTGAAAGAAGCTGCTGTGGCCGATGTTGAAGAGGTTACTGCCTGTGTTCTCCTCTAGGATTTTGATGGGTTCCTGTCTCACATTGAGGTTTTTCATCCATTTTGAGTTTATCTTTGTGTATGGTGTTAGAGAATGGTCGAGTTTCATTCTTCTGTATATGCTGTCCAATTTTCCCAACACCATTTATTGAAGAGACTGTCTTTTTTCATTGCACATTTTTTTCCTGCTTTGTTGAAGATTATTTGACCATAGAGTTGAGGGTCCATATCTGGGCTCTCTATTCTGTTCCATTGGTCTATATGTCTGTTTTTGTGCCAGTACCATGCTGTCTTGGTGATCACTGCTTTGTAATATAGCTTGAAATCTGGCAACGTGTTGCCCCCAGCCTTGTTTTTCTTTTTCAACATTTCCTTGGTGATTCGGGGTCTTTTCTGGTTCCATACAAATTTTAGGATTGTTTGTTCCAGCACTTTGAAAAATGTCATTGGAACTTTGATCGGGATGGCATTGAAGGTATAGATTGCTCTGGGTAGCATTTTAACAGTGTTTATTCTTCTGATCCATGAGCATGGAATGTTTTTCCATCTTTTTGTGTCTTCTTCAATTTCTTTCATGCGTGTTCTGTAGCTCCTAGAGTATAGGTCTTTTACCTCTTTGGTTAGGTTTATTCCAAGGTATCTGTGGTTTTTGGTGCTATGTAAATGGAATCGTTTCTCTAATTTCTTTTTCTACAGTTGCATTGTTAGTGTATAAGAAAGCAACTGATTTCTGTGCATTGATTTTGTATCCTACCACATTACTGAATTGCTGTATGAGTTCTAGTAATTTGGGGGTGGAGTCTTTTGGGTTGTCCACATAAGGTATCATGTCATCTGCAAAGAGAGAGTTTGACTTCTTCTTTGACAGTTTGAATACCTTTTATTTCTTTTTGTTGTCTGATTGCTGTTGCCAGGACTTCTAGTACTATGTTGAACAATAGTGGCGAGAGTGGGCATCCTTGACATGTTCCTTATCTTAAGGGAAAGGCTCTCATCTTTTCCCCTTTGAGGTTGATATTCGCTGTGGGTTTTTCATAGATGGATTTTAGGAACTTAAGGAATGTTCCCTCAATTACTAAGCTATTTACATTTTTATAAGTGGTATTTTTGTTTTTATTTTTTTAATATATTTTTTAAAGATTTTATTTATTTAACAGAGAGAGAGAGACAGAGGCAGGCAGAGGAGAAGCAGGCTCTTTGCTGAGCAAGGAGCCCAATGTGGGACTCGATCCCAGTACCCTGGGATCATGACCTGAGCTGAAGGCAGACACTTAACCGACTGAGCCACCCAGGTGCCCCATAAGTGGTATATTTGTTTTTATTAGCCTCACAGTATTTTCTAATTTCTTTTCTGATTTCTTTTGACCCATTGGTTATTTTGGAGTGTGTTGTTTAATTTCCCTAATTTCCTTCTGTTATTGATTTCTAGTTTCATTCCAGTGTTGTCAGAGAATATACATTGTATGATTTCAATTCCTTAAATTAATGAAAACTGTTTTATAAACTAACATTAAGATGTTAAAGGTAATCCCCAAAGCAACCACTGAAGAAAATACCTTTAAGATACGTAGTAAAGAGGAGGGCGGAGCAAGATGGCGGAGGAGTAAGAGACCTGGATTTTGTCTCCTCTCAGGAATTCAGCTGGATAGGGATCAAACCATTCTGAACACCTACAAACTCAACAGGAGATCGAAGAAAAGAATAGCAACAACTCTCTCATCAGAAAAGCGACCACATTCTGGAAGGTAGGACGTGCGGAGAAGTGAATCCGAGGCAATATTCGGGAGGATAGATGGCGGGGGAGGGGCCTCCGTCGGCCGCTTCTGGCAAGTGATAGAACCATGGAGCACAAAATCGGAACTTTTAAAAGTCTGCTCTGCTGAGGGACGTCACTCTGGTGGCTAAGCGGGGGGTGGAACCCTCCGGGACAGTGTGGTCTCAGGACCCTCAGGGTCACAGAGAGACCAGGGGTGCCTGAGTGTGGCAGAGCTCCCAGGTGACGGAGCAGGGAAGCCGGCTGCAGAGGCAGAGCCCAGGCGCGGGCTCTCAGCTCGGGGTTGTCATAAACCGTGATCTGCGGCACAGTCGGGCCCCTGCTCCTCCAGCAGAGACCCAACAAGTGGCAGATCCAGGGAGACTCACCTTCCTCCCCCGGGAGGAGCTGCGCAGGAGTGCACAGCAGGGATCTGCTGGGTTTGGAGACTCCACCCGGGGTCGGGTGCCAGAGATAGAAACGCGCGGTCATAGGCCAGGTGAGCACGGAGTGTGGCCGGAGACCGGGGAGACGGGAGTGACTGACGGCTTTTCTCTGGGGGCTCACTAAGGAGTGGGGCCCCGAGTTCTCAGCTCCTCTGGGGCAGAGATTGGGGGGCCGCCATTTTCACTCTCCGCCTCCAAAGCTGTACAGAAAGCTCATAGGGAACAAAAGCTCTGGAGAGCAACCCGAGCAGATTACTTAGCCTGGACTGGGCAAGGGTGGGGCAATTCTGCCTCCGGCAAAGACATTTGGAAACCACGGCAACAGGCCCCTCCCCCAGAAGATCAGAGAGAACAGCCAGCGAAGACCGAGTTTACCGATCAATGAGATCGGCAGAACTCCAGCGCTAGGGGAATACTGCACATAGAATTCCTGGCTTTTTTACCATGATTCTTTAGTCTTTCAAAGTTAATTTTCTTTTTTATATGTCTTTTTTTTTTTTTGAATTTTTCTTTTTCCCTTTTTCAACCAACATCTTATCAATCCCTTTTTTAAAAAACATTTTTATTTTTCATTTTTAGAGTCATATTCTATCCCTTCATAGTAGTTACCCGTATTTTTGGCGTATATATATAAGTTGTTCTCTCTTTAAAATTTTGAGATAGTTTCTTCTAACAGATTAAAATATACCCTAAATCTCTAATATATGGTTTTTTCTACTCCCCTGCCTGATCACATTCTCTCCCTTTTTTTCTTTTTTCTTTTTTTAAATCCTTTCTTTTTTCAAACAACTTCTTATCAATTCCTTTTATAAAATTTTTTATAATTTCCGTCTTTACAGTCATATTCCATCCCTTCATCATATCAACCCTTATTTTTGTACATATATAAGTTTTTCTTTCTTTAAAATTTTGGGAGGCACTTTCTTCTAACAGACCAAAATACACCCCAAATCTAGTGTGTGGCACTGATCTATATACCAGCCTGATCATATTTGATCACATTCTGGGTTTTTTTTGTTGTTGTTGTTTTGTTTTGTTTGTTTTTGTTTGTTTTTATCTTTATCTTTTTCTTTTTCTTTTTTCTCTCTTTCCCTTTCTTTTTCCACTGCTTCAGGTCTTTTCTGATTTGTTTAGAGTATATTTTCTGGGGACGTTGTTACTCTGCTAGCATTTTGTTCTCTCATTAATCTATTCTCCTCTGCACAATATGACAAGACGGAAAAAATCACCTCAACAAAAAGAACAAGAGGTAGTACCGACTGCCAGGGACCTACTCAATATGCACATTAGTACGATGTCAGATCTAGAGTTCAGAATCATCACTTTAAAGATACTAGCTGGGCTTGAAAAAATATGGAAGCTATTAGAGAAACTCTTTCTGGAGAAGTAAAAGAACTAAAATCTAACCAAGTAGAAATCAAAAAGGCTATTAATGAGGTGCAATCAAATATGGGGGCGCTAACTGCTAGGATAAATGAAGCAGAAGAGAGAATCAGCAATATAGAAGACCAAATGATGGAAAATAAAGAAGCTGAGAAAAAGAGAGATAAACAACTACTGGATCACGAGGGCAGAATTCGAGAGATAAGTGATACCATAAGACAAAACAACATTAGAATAATTGGGATCCCAGAAGAAGAAGAAAGAGAGAGAGGGGCAGAAGGTATAATGGAGCAAATTATAGCAGAGAACTTCCCTAATTTGGGGAAGGAAACAGGCATCAAAATCCAGGAAGCACAGAGAACCCCTCTGAAAATCAATAAAAATAGGTCAACACCCCGATATCTAATAGTAAAACTTACGAGTCTCAGAGACAAAGAGAAAATCCTGAAAGCAGCTCGGGAGAAGAGATATGTAACCTACAATGGCAGAAACATTAGATTGGCAACAGACCTATCCACAGAGACCTGGCAGGCCAGAAAGGACTGGCAGGATATATTCAGAGCACTAAATGAGAAAAATATGCAGCCAAGAATACTATATCCAGCTAGGCTGTCATTGAAAATTGGAGGAGAGATAAAAAGCTTCCAGGACAAACAAAAACTAAAGGAATTTGCAAACACAAAACCAGCCCTACAAGAAATCTTGAAAGGGGTCCTCTAAGCAAAGAGAGACCGTAAAAGCAGCATAGACCAGAAAGGAACACAGACAATATACGGTAACAGTCACCTTACAGGCAATACAATGGCACTAAATTCATATCTTTCAATAGTTACCCTGAATGTAAATGGGCTCAGTGCCCCAATCAAAAGACACAGGCTATCAGACTGGATTAAAAAACAAGACCCATCGATATGCTGTCTGCAAGAGACTCATTTTAGAACCAAAGACACCCCCAGATTGAAAGTGAGGGGGTGGAAAACCAGTTACCATGCTAATGGACACCAAAAGAAAGCTGGGGTGGCAGTCCTTATATCAGACAAATTAGATTTTAAACCAAAGACTGTAATAAGAGATGAGGAAGGACATTTTATCCTACTTAAAGGGTCTATCCAACAAGAAGATCTAACAATTGTAAATATCTATGCCCCTAACATGGGAGCAGCCAATTATATAAGGCAATTAATAACAAAAGCAAAGAAACACATTGACAACAATACAATAATAGTGGGGGACTTTAACACCCCCCTCACTGAAATGGACAGATCATCTAAGCAAAAGATCAACAAGGAAATAAAGACTTTAAATGACACACTGGACCAAATGGACTTCACAGACATATTCAGAACATTCCATCTCAAAGCAACAGAATACACATTCTTCTCTAGTCCCCGTGGAACATTCTCCAGAATAGAATAGATCACATCCTAGGTCATAAATCAGGTCTCAACTGGTACCAAAAGATTGGGATCATTCCCTGCCTATTTTCAGACCACAATGCTTTGAAACTAGAACTCAATCACAAGAGGAAAGTCGGAAAGAACTCAAATACATGGAGGCTAAAGAGCATCCTACTGAAGAACGAATGGGTCAACCAGGAAATTAAAGAAGAATTAAAAAAATACATGGAAACCAATGAAAATGAAAACACAACTATTCAAAATCTTTGGGATGCAGCAAAGGCAGTCCTAAGAGGAAAGTATATAGCAATACAAGCCTTTCTCAAGAAACAAGAAAGGTCTCAAGTACACAACCTAACCCTACACCTAAAGGAGCTGGAGAAAGAACAGCAAATAAAGCCTAAACCCAGTAGGAGAAGAGAAATAATAAAGATCAGAGCAGAAATCAATGAAATAGAAACTAAAAGAACAGTAGAATGGATCAACGAAACTAGGAGCTGGTTCTTTGAAAGAATTAACAAGATTGATAAACCCCTGGCCAGACTTATCAAAAAGAAAAGAGAAATGACCCAAATCAACAAAATCATGAATGAAAGAGGAGAGATCACAACCAACACCGAAGAAATACAAACAATTATAAGAACATATTATGAGCAACTCTATGCCAGCAAATTACATAACCTGGAAGAAATGGATGCATTCCTAGAGATGTGTCAGCTGCCAAAACTGAACCAGGAAGAAATAGAAAACCTGAACAGACCTATAACCACTAAAGAAATTGAAGCAGTCATCAAAAATCTCCCAAAAAACAAAAGCCCAGGGCCAGATGGCTTCCCAGGGGAATTCTACCAAACATTTCAAGAAGAATTAATACCTATTCTTCCGAAACTGTTCCGAAAAATAGAAATGGAAGGAAAACTTCCAAACTCATTTTATGAGGCCAGCATTACCTTGATCCCCAAACCAGACAAAGACCCCATCAAAAAGGAGAATTACAGACCAATATCCCTGATGAACATGGATGCCAAAATTCTCACCAAAATACTAGCCAATAGGATCCAACAGTACATTAAAAGGATTATTCACCACGACCAAGTGGGATTTATCCCTGGGCTGCAAGGTTGGTTCAACATCCGCAAATCAATCAACGTGATACAATACATTAACAAAAGAAAGAACAAGAATCATATGATCCTCTCAATAGATGCAGAAAAAGCTTTTGACAAAGTACAGCATCCTTTCTTGATCAAAACTCTTCAGAGTATAGGCATAGAGGGTACATACCTCAATATCATAAAAGCCATCTATGAAAAACCTACAGGAAATATTCTCAATGGGGAAAAACTGAGAGCTTTCCCCCTAAGGTCAGGAACGCGGCAGGGATGTCCACTATCACCACTGCTATTCAATATAGTGTTGGAAGTCCTAGCCACAGCAATCAGACAACAAAAAGAAATAAAAGGCATCCAAATCAGCGAAGAAGAAGTCAAACTCTCACTCTTTGCAGATGATATGATACTTTCTGTGGAAAACCCAAAAAACTCCACCCCAAAACTGCTAGAACTCATACAGGAATTCAGTAAAGTGGTAGGATATAAAACCAATGCACAGAAATCAGTGGCAATCCTATACATCAACAACAAGACAGAAGAAAGAGAAATTAAGGAGTCGATCCCATTTACAATTGCACCCAAAACCATAAGATACCTAGGAATAAATCTAACCAAAGAGGCAAAGGATCTGTACTCAGAAAACTATAAAATACTCATGAAAGAAATTGAGGAAGACACAAAGAAATGGAAAAACGTTCCATGCTCATGGATTGGAAGAACAAATATGGTGAAGATGTCAATGCTACCTAGAGCAATCTACACATTCAATGCAATCCCCATCAAAATACCATCCACTTTTTTCAAAGAAATGGAACAAATAATCCTAAAATGTGTATGGAACCAGAAAAGACCCCGCATAGCCAGAGGAATGTTGAAAAAGAAAAGCAAAGCTGGAGGCATCACAATTCTGGACTTACAGCTCTATTACAAAGCTGTCATCATCAAGATAGTATGGTACTGGCACAAAAACAGACACAGAGATCAATGGAACAGAATAGAGAGCCCAGAAATGGATCCTCAACTCTATGGTCAACTAATCTTCGACAAAGCAGGAAAGAATATCCAATGGAAAAAAGACAGTCTCTTCAACAAATGGTGTTGGATAAATTGGATAGCCACATGCAGAAGAATGAAACTGGACCATTTCCTTACACCACACACAAAAATAGACTCAAAATGGTTGAAAGACCTCAACGTGAGACAGGAGTCCATCAAAATCCTAAAGGAGAACACAGGCAGCAACCTCTTTGACCTCAGCCGAAGCAACTTCTTCCTAGAAACATCGCCAAAGGCAAGGGAAGCAAGGGCAAAAATGAACTATTGGGACTTCATCGAGATAAAAAGCTTTTGCAAAGCAAAGGAAACAGTCAACAAAACCAAAAGACAACCGACAGAATGGGAGAAGATATTTGCAAATGACATATCAGATAAAGGGCTAGTATCCAAAATCTATAAAGAACTCATCAAACTCAACACCCAAAGAACAAAGAATCCAATCAAGAAATGGGCAGAAGACATGAACAGACATTTTTCCAAAGAAGACATCCAAATGGCCAACAGACACATGAAAAAGTGCTCAACATCGCTCGGCATCAGGGAAATCCAAATCAAAACCTCAATGAGATACCATCTCACACCTGTCAGAATGGCTAAAATTAACAAGTCAGGAAACGACAGATGTTGGCGGGGATGCGGAGAAAGGGGAACCCTCCTACACTGTTGGTGGGAATGCAAGCTGGTGCAGCCACTCTGGAAAACAGTATGGAAGTTCCTCAAAAAGTTGAAAATAGAGCTAACATATGACCCAGCAATTGCACTACTTGGTATTTACCCCAAAGATAGAAAAGTAGGGATCCGAAAGGGTATGTGCACCCTGATGTTTATAGCAGTAGTGTCCACAATAGCTAAACTGTGGAAAGAGCCACGATGCCCATCAACAGATGAATGGATAAAGAAGAAGTGGTATATATATACAATGGAATATTATGCAGCCATCAAAAGGAATGAAATCTTGCCATTTGCAACGACGTGGGTGGAACTGGAGGGTATTATGTTGAGCGAAATAAGTCAAACAGAGAAAGACATGTATCATATGACCTCACTGATATGAGGAATTCTTAATCGCGGGAAACAAACTGAGGGTTGCTGGAGTGAGTGGTGGGGTGGGAGGGATGGGGTGACTGGGTGATAGACACTGGGGAGGGTATGTGCTCTGGTAAGCGCTGTGAATTGTGCAAGACTGTTGAATCTCAGATCTGTACCTCTGAAACAAATAATGCAATGTATGTTAAAGAAAAAAAAAAGAAGAAGAAGAAGGTAGCAGGAGGGGAAGAATGAAGCGGAGGAAATTGGAGGGGTAGACGAACCATGAGAGACGATGGACTCTGAAAAACAAACTGAGGGTTCTAGAGGGGAGGGGGGGTGGGAGGATGGGTTAGCCTGGTGGTGGGTATTGAGGAGGGCACATTCTGCATGGAGCACTGGGTGTTATGCACAAACAATGAATCATGGAACACTACATCTAAAACTAATGATGTAATGTATGGGGATTAACATAAGAATAAAACATATATATATATATATATATATATATATATATATATATATATATATATGTAGTAAAAGAACTGACAACTGATATTTTCGGTATTAGAAAGTCTCTATTAACACAAAAGAAAGGAGTAACGGAGGATTGAAGGATCAAAAAAAAAAAGACATAAGATATATTAAAAACAGCAAAATGGCACATGTAATTCCTACCTTATTAGTAATTATATTAAACGTAAACAGATTAAACTCTCCAATTAAAGGGCACAAATTGCCAAAATGAACAAAGAAACATATTCCAGTTATATGCTTTATACAACAGACACACTTCAGATTCAAAGACACAAACAGGTTGAAAGAGAATGGAAAAAGATATACAATGCAAAAGGAATGAAAAGATCTGGAGTAACAATATTAACATCAAACAAAATTGAATTTAAGACAAAAATTGTTCCCTCTATCCCTATACTCTGAAGAGTTTTAATTAGGAAAGGATGCTGTATTTTTTTTTAAAGATTTTATTTATTTATTTGAGAGAGAGAGAATGAGAGACAGAGAGCACGAGAGGGAACAGGGCAGAGGGAGAAGCAGACCCCCTGCTGAGCAGGGAGCCCGATGTGGGACTCGATCCTGGGACTCCAGGATCATGACCTGAGCTGAAGGCAATCGCTTAACCAACTGAGCCACCCAGGCGCCCAGGATGCTGTATTTTGTCAAATGCTTTTTCTGCATCAATTGAGAGGACCATATGGTTCTCTCTCCTCTTATTAATGTGTTCTATCACATTGATTGATTTGGGAATGTTGAACCACCCTTGCATCCCGAGGATAAATCCCACTTGGTCGTGGTGGATGATCCTTTTAATGTATTGTTGCATCCTATTAGCCAGGATTTTCTTGAGAATTTTGGCATCCATAGTCATCAGGGATATCGGTCTGAAATTCTCCTTTTTGATGGGGTCTTTGCCTGGTTTGGGGATTAAGGTAATGCTGGCCTCATAGAATAGTCTGGAAGCTTTCCTTCTGTTTCTATTTTTTGAAACAGCTTCAGGAGAACAGGTATTATTTCCTCTTTGAATGTTTGGTAGAATTGCCCAGGGAATCCATCAGGCCCTGGACTCTTGTTTTTTGGGAGGTTTTTGATCACTGCTTCAACTCGTTACTGGTTATTGGTCTATTCAGGTTGCCAATTTCTTCCTGTTTCAGTGTTGGTAGTTTATAGGTTTCCAGGAAGGCATCCATTTCTTCCAGGTTGCTTAATTTATTGGCATATAGTTGTTGATAATAATTTCTAATAATTGTTTCTATTTCCTTGGTGTTAGTCATTAAATCTCTTTTATTCATAATTTTATTAATTTGGGTCCTTTCTCTTTTCTTTTGGATAAGTCTGGTCAGTGGTTTATCAATCTTACTAATTCTTTCAAAGAACAAGCTTCTAGTTTTGTTGATCTGATCTACTGTGTTTCTGGTTTCTAATTCATTGATCTCTGCTCTAATCTTAATTATTTCTCTTTAATGCGTGGCTTAGGCATCGTTTGTTGCTTTTTCTGTATTCTTTAAGGTGTAAAGTTAGTTGGTGAATTTGGGATTTTTCTATTTTTTTGAAATAAAAAGCTTGGATGGCTATGTATTTCCCCCTTAGGACTGCCTTTGGAGTATCCCATAGGTTTTGGATCAATGTGTTTTCGTTCTCATTGGTTTCCATGAATTGTTTAAGTTCTTCTTTGATTTCTTGGTTGACCCAAACATTCTTGAGCAGAGTCTTCTTTAGCTTCCAAGTGTTTGAATTTCTGCCAATTTTTTTCTTGTGATTGAGTTCCAGTTTTAAAGCATTATGGTATGAGAATATGCAGGAAATAATCTCAGTCTTTTGGTGTCAGTTGAGACCTGATTTGTGACCAAGTATGTGGTCTATTCTGGAGAAAGTTCCGTGTGTGCTCGAGAAGAATGAGTATTCTGTTGTTTTAGGGTGGAATGTTCTGTATATATCTATGAGGTCCATCTGGTCCAGTGTGTCTTTCAAAGCTCTTGTTTTTTTTGTTGATTTTCTTCTTAGATGATCTGTCTATTGTTGAGAGTGGAGTATTGAGGTCTCCTACAATTAACGTATTGTTATCAATATGACTCTTTATTTTGGTTAACAGTTGGCTTATGTAGATGGCTGCTCCCATGTTGGGGCTGTAGATATTTACAATTGTTAGATCTTCTTGTTGGATAGACCCTTTAAGAATGATATAGTGTCCTTCTGTGTCTCTAACTGCAGTCTTTAGCTTAAAATCTAATTTGTCTGATATAAGAATTGTTACCCCAGCTTTCTTCTGTGGTCCGTTGGCATGAAAGATGGATCTCCATCCCTTCACTTTCAGTCTGGATGTATCTTTAGGTTCAAAATGAGTCTCTTGTAGACAGCAAATGGATGGGTCCTGTCTTTTTATCCAATATGTAACCCTGTGCCGTTTTATGGGAGCATTTAGGCCATTCACATTGAGAGTGATTATTGAAAGATATGAATTAATTGTCATCATGTTGCCTGTGAAGACCTTGTTTCTATAGATTGTCTCTGTATATTTCTGTTCTATATCATTCTTGGGTTCTTTCTCCTTTTATAGAAACCCCCCCCCCTTATTATTTCTTGCAGGGCCGTCTTATTGGTCACATATTCTTTCAGTTTCTGCTGGTCTTGGAAGCTCTGCATCTCTCCATCCGTTCTAAATTACAGCCTTGCCAGATAAAGTATTCTTGGCTGCATGTTCTTCTTGTTTAGTATGCTGAATATGTCTTGCCAGCCCTTTCTGGCTTGACAGGTCTCTGTGGATAGGTCTGACATTATTCTGATGTTCCTCCCTCTGTATGTAAGGAATCTCTTCCCCCTAACTGCCCTTAAGATGGTTTCCTTGGTTTAAGATTTGTGAGTTTTACTATTACATGCTGGGGTGTTGGCCTGTTTTCCTTGATCTTGGGAGGGGTCCTCTCTGCCTCCAGGACACGAATATTTGTTTCATTCCCCAGATTAGGGAAGTTCTCTGCTATGATTTGCTCAAATATATCTTCTAGTCCTCTCTCTCTCTCCAGCCCCTCAGGGATCCCAATAATTCTGACATTGGAACATTTCATGGTGTCACTTATTTCTCTGATTCTATTTTCATGGATTTTGAGTTGTTTTTCCCTGGCATCCTCTTTTTCCTCCTTTTCTATCAATTGGTCCTCTATATCACTAATTCATTCTTCTGCCTTGCTTACCCTAGGTGTTAGATTATCTAGATTAGATTGGATCTCATTGATATCATTTTTAAGTTCTGCAAGTTCAGCTTTCATTTCTGCCCTTAGAAACTCTATGTTGCCATTAGTCGATTTCTCATTCTAGCTATTGTCTTCACAACTGCTACCCTGAATTCCATTTGGTTATATCTTGGTTATATCTGTATCCATTTGTAAATCTATGGCAGAAGTCACAGTCTCAGAGTCTTTCCTATGTTGTGGGTTCCTCCTTCTAGTCATTCTGTTGAGGGGTGGTTGAGGGAATGTACAGAGTCCAAATTATTAACCACAACCCCAGCAAGATGCATCTGTTTTATAGGGACCTTAGGGTTGTCGCCTCTTGTTCTCCCAGCCTATCTTCTGGGGGAGGGGCCTGCCATGCTGTTACTCAGGCAACCCTGTTTGGGCAGAGTTGCCCTGGCCCCTGTGGGGGGTATGGGCTCAGTGAAAACCAGTTTTGGGGGGCTTTTGTTCTCTGACGGCTTTCCCTGGTGGCTTTCCATGTCTCTTCTGAGAGTCAGAGCAGAAGAGACCGTTTCCAACCCTCTGCCTTAGAACAGAGAGATCGCCATCTGTTCTTCAGTGAGCTCTCCAGGCCACACTATCTCCATTTCTGTCTGTGCTGCTATAAACTGCAGTGCTTCTAGTCCTCGCCTCCAGGTTGGGGCACATCTCTGCCCTTTGTGCTTCTAAAACCACCAGCCACCCCCAGTTCACACGTACATCCCACTGCTCCAGGTTTCAGTCTGAGGGGCTGCCCTAAAGTCCTTTCCCTGTGGCTACCGGTCTGCAAGTCTGTGCCCGGTCCCCCATCATGTGGCAGGTTTTTGCATTCCTGTGTTATTTCACCTTCCCGGCAGCAGTGCTTATGGCAGCTCCCTCCCCCTTCTGTTTATCTTCGGATATGTACCTGTGGAATCACAGCTCCCAGCTTCATACCTTGAAACCAACCACCTGTGATATTCTGTTTGTAGAGATCCAAATCAATCTTCTTATATCTCAGGCTGATGTCGTAGGTGTTCAGAGTGGTCTGATAGATATCCAGCTCAATTCCAGGGACCAGTTGGAGTAGGGACCCCTACTCCTCCACCATCTTTTCTGATAAGTCAACTGTTATATTATTATTTAGGCCTACAAACATGTTATGAAGAGTAGAATAACCATACAAATTAAAATGATCATGTGTCAACTGTATATTTGCATGGATGATATAATCATAACATTAATAGAAATCTCTTAATGGGAGAAAACACCCAGAATTCCAAAGAAGAAAACACTGTCATTTTTGTATTCCCTTCCAGTCCTAGTCCAATTGCATTTGACCTTTTTACGTAACTGTAATCATAATAGAGATAAAATTTAGTATTGTCTTTTGTGATAATATACTGTATTTCCCCATATTTCTTTCTTTTTTCATTTTTTATTAAGTTTTTAAATTTTAATTCCAGTATAATTAACATACAAGTTTATATTAGTTTCAGGTGTATAATCTAGTGATTCAGCAATGCTCTACATTACTCAGTGCTCATCATAAGTGTACCCTTTAATCCCCATCACTTATTTCACCCATTCCCCCACCCACCTCACCTTTGGTAACCATCAGTTTGTTCTCTATAGTTAAGAGTATATTTTTTGGATTGTCTCTTTTTTTCTTTGTTTCTTAAATTCCAGTTATGAGTGAAATCACATGGTATTTGTCTTACCCTGACTGACTTATTTCACTTAGCATTAAACACTTTAGACCTATCCACATTGTTGCAAATGGCAAGACTTAATTCATTTTTATGGCTGGATAATACTCCATTGTATACATATACCATCTATTCTTTATCTTTGCATCTGTCAGTGAACACTTGGGCCATTTCTGTAATTTGACTATTGTAAATAATGTTGCAATAAACATAGGGGTGCATGTATCCCTTTGCATTAGTGTTTTTGTATTTTTTTGGTAAATACCCAGTAGTACAATTATTGGATAATAGGATAGTTCTATTTTTAACTTTTGGAGGAATTTCCTTGCTGTTTTCCACAGTGTCCGTACCAGTTTGCATTCCCACCAATAGTGTACAAGGGTTCCATTTTCTCCACATGCTCACCAACACTTTTTGTTTCTTGTCTTTTTTAATTTTAGCCATTCTGACAGGTGTGAGATGATATCTCATTGTAGTTTTAATTTGCATTTCCCTGGTGATGAGTGAAGTTGAGCTATTTTCCCATATTTCTACATAGTTTTTAAAACAACTATTTTATATGGCTGTGTCATTAAATGCTCCATTAAATACAGGTATCATACTTTGTTTAACTATTTTTCTATTGCTGGTCTTCTGGCTTTATTTACTCTTTAAGGGAAGATATCCCAGAAAGGAATAGTAAAAAGTTAAAAGTGTTGCCACTTAACTGGTGGAAAATAAGTTGATGAGAGGAAAGACTCTAAGGTTTGCGTTGCCTCCCTAAGTCTAGGATCAATTGCACAGCCCAATGGTCTCATACATTAGAGTGCAGCTGAGGTCTGTAGTGAAGATGCAGATTGGGAGGACTTTGGTGTATAATGGTCATTCAAGACATGGGACTACAATCAGATGACCCAGGTTTCATGTGTATAGTTCAAGAGAAACTGAGGACATGACTCTAAAGGACAGTGATATTTAAAGGACAAACAGATGGAGCAAAATGCAAAGGAGACTAAGAAGAGATGGTTAGAAAGAAACAGTGTCATAGAAACTAAGAGAAACTGCAGCAGGCAGTGATGGTATGACTTGCATGAGGGCAGAGGTGACTCTGGAATGTAGGGCTACTGATTTCTCCCCTAGACGTAGTTCTGCCACTCTGGGGGTAGGCACACATATCTTCTTTAACGTTTTGTATTTTCTGCCTGGTTTCAGTCAAGGATAGGATGCCTCCATCTTCCTAGATCTGTTTTGATTCCTTTAAACTATGTTAGTTTCTCAATCTTAAAATGTTAAAATCTAAGAACAGAATAGCTTGGTTTAAAGAAAATAATTTTTTGTGTATTTCCACTGCTGTATTATAGCAATTGTTCCCAAAAGCTGGTTCAAGGGCACCAGAGTTTCTGTTTCAGTAGATTTGAGGGGGCCTTATGGCAAGCTCCCGGGTGACTCTGATGCACATTTAAGTCTGGGAACCCCTTATTTATTAACCAGAAGAATGTAAAAAGAGATTTTATAATGGGACATCTCGAGATTTGCCATACCAGAGGTTTAGGTAGATGGAGTATGTAGTCTCAGTTTTCATGACAACTTATTCTCATAAAGAGTTGGTCCAGAGCACACATATTTGGTGAACTTCTCTTCTGTTCAGAATACTCGGCAGGAATCTGAGGACATTAAAAAGAAGATAGCATGAATACAAAATAGAATGTACTCATAATGTCCAGAGAAAATGAGATTTGTTAGATAGATATTTGTGAAGTGGAACATGTTTCAAAGCTAATCACAGCCAGTGGGAAAAGGAGAGTGGTATCACAGGATGCTTCCTGCTAGGGCCCCTCACCTGCATGCCCCTGCATTTCTTGCTCCTCTTCATGGGAACCACATGTTGCAGTAGGAATGTACCTTGGACTTGGCATGAGACACCTTTGTTTGGAAGCCTGCTTTGCCCCTTGCCAGCTGAGTGGCCCTCAGAAAGTTCCTTAACCTTTCTGAGCCTGAAATTCTTGTCTGGTTAAACATAATAACACGAGCATGAAGAGTATTTTGACAATGTAAACATGAAATGATATTTATAATTAACTCCGAAAGGAGCAGTTTCCAGTATGCTCACTTTCTAATGAATATTTGTGAAATACAAACATTAAAAATGTTTAAAAATGATTGATTTTAGATATTCTCCTATTGTTTGGGTGTGATGTGTATTTAACTTGATGTCTTTTAGCAGTGGTTCCTAAAAGCTGCTTTAAGGGTACCAGAAATTCTGGCTTGGTAGACCTGGACTGGGACCTTTTAACTTATCCTTTTTATTAATGAATACAAACATTTCACACTCTTATTTAATGTTATATGAAATTTACAGATAAATTAAATTCATGACTAAATATTAGTGATTGGTTCTGGAATATGCATTAAAAATTATACCTCCCATTCTTTTCCCACTGAAAATTGCTGAACTTTAAGTTTGACTTTTTTTTTGCAAAAATATTTGCATTTTTAAAGTCTTTAATGAATTATTTCCTTTCATTCACATTTATTCCTTTTAGCTAAGCTAAAAATGTGACCTTTTAATTGACAATTTAAATACCTATCTTTAATTCTTTTGTTCTAAAAGAGATGGTTTTGATTTTATTATAAAAGCTTGTGTGCTTTTAAAATCTTCATTCTTACTATTCCCTTCATCTTATGAGGCCTCTTAGAAACAACAGGTGTTTCTTTGTGGTGAGATTTGACTTAATTAAAATTGAATGAAATGAGAGGAAGGAACCTTGTTCTGGTAGGTTTGTTGCCCTCAGGAAGCTCTTTAGTAAGCATTGTAATGAACCTCCTTCTAGTTGATGAATGAACAGATCTTATCTTTATTTAGAGACTTTGCTAGATGGGAAGAGTAATATTGAAAGGTTTTTCTTTAAACAAGATCTTAGAGCTAAAAAGACTAATTTCAGTGATCTTCTCCCATTGACTTAGGGTTTAAATTTATGAGTACTCTACCACCATTTTTCACAGTCAGTGTTTTCCTGACTCTAGACTTAAGGCTTAGTTCTGTCATCTGTTTGAGGTCTCCATCAACCTGTTAATGACTTAACAATTTTAAGCTTACATTTAAGTGCATGTCTTAAAATATGAATAATTTCCTAATTTTCATTTTAAAAGCCCAATTGCAGAGCCTTTAGTGGTCCTTACCTCCCTCAGGTGGCAGGGCAGAGGTTTTCAATTCCATTCTGCCTAAAATTGCTTGCTTCTTTCCCTCTTGATCCCTTTTGTGTGCTTGGTCATTTCCAATACATTTGCAAGTTGTTTGCTTTCTTGGTTTTTGTCCCTTTCTCTCCACTAGAATGTGAACACCATGAGATCAGAGACTTTTGTTCACTACTTTATCCCCATGTATAAAACAATGGTTGGTACTCAAAAATAATTTGTTGAATATATGTTTGTTTGTTTATTTATTTATAACTGGGCACACCTGTGTCCTAGGTAGTCTCCTTATTTTTTTTACTTGATTTTTTTTCCTTTATAATCTGGAAATCTTCCTTATTTTTAAGAGCCTTACCATCTACTAGGGATTGCTAAATTTCTGATTTTTATCTGCATGTAAAGGTCAGAAGGAAGCCCTACCGGGTGGAGTATTACCAAGGGCACTTCACTGTGGCTGCAAAAACCTCTGCTCACCCTCACCTTCTCCTCTACTTAATTGCTCTTTTCTGCTAGGTTTCTCAGCTTTGTTGTTTATGTTGCCTGTGAATGCTGACAGAAAACGTGTGATTCCTGGGTCAAAGACAAGGGATGGTTTATTACTTATGAAAATAGCAATAACCAGAGTATCATCATTTTCTTTTGCCATTTCCTCAAATCCCAGTTCCCACATGGTGATATGACAAGTAGTCAGGTGACACCTGCACACATAATGGGTTATATTATAGCAGAGGAATCCTAAGGTTAGGGAATCCAAACCTTTTATAATGGGCTACAAACATATTTGTCCTTTACCCCAAAGGGAGACAATCTTTGTAATACTGGGCAGTAAACAAATCCACCCTTTGCTGTGGAGGAAGACACTATCTCTATCTACCAAGGCTATTCACTACACAAACGTCCTTGAAAAGATGTCCCAAACAAGAGCAATCAGTGCTTTTACTCTCAAGAACAAATAAAACAATCAGAACCAATCCTGTAAACTATCAAGGTTTATCTTATAAAGCTAGGTGACTTTCTTTTTAATTTTTTTAAAGATTTTATTTATTTGAAAGAGAGAGAGATAGCGAGAGAGAGCATGAGCAGGGAGGAGAGGGAGAAGCAGGCTCCCTGTGAGCAGGGAGCTCAACACAGGGCTCAATCCCAGGACCCTCAGATCATGACCTGAGCCAAAGGTAGATGCTTAACCAGCTGAGCCACCCAGGTACCCCTTTCTTCTTAATTTTCTATATTGTCCTTTCTACTTAGCCTTAATGATTAATGATTGTATTAATGATTTTCACAGAATTCTTCCTGTGAAGAGGAAGTCTAGGGCAGTTTTACTACTCATAACAACTTTGGCCAGTGAGTTGAAGCTTATCTGAATACAGAGCCAAAAAATAGTATTGTTTACAATTGTTCCTTCAGGGAGCAGAGTGGGGATAGTTTCCCCCAGAAGGATAGCTAGCACTTTTTTCATGCTAGGCCAGCAGTAGGCTTGAATATGCCATTTCCATTTGACATGAGAAGGTTGGTAGGCCTTTTGCCCTGTGTTAGTCATTAAGTCTGAGTTGACCCACCTTCAAAATGGGAATATCAGGCTGGTGAGTCAGAGACCTCCATGGGTCAGAAGTTCAGTTTTTACAAAATCCTAATGGCAAGCTAATAGCAGCATTTCAGAAGGAGTACACCTGGTATCTGTGTCAAGGAGGCAAGAAGTCCAAAACTCTAGGAGACACCTATGGGTGTAGGCTGCCTCCCTTTGCTTGAGGCTCCAATAGGCAAAATTAGTCACGGAGTCCCATAGCTCAATAGGTTCATTAGGGTGGTAGAGCTTCAAAGGTAGAGAATGTGTCCCAGCTTTTTTATTCCTTAATCTCAGTTTCTGGGTTGGGTGGAAACACAAGGTAAGGATATTTTCCTTTTTCTAGGGCCCTCAGGCTGAGTAAGTAAGATACACAGGGCCAAAACCAAGATGGGACCTAGGAATTTAGGCCACTTCTGACTTAAGTCTTAAATTAAAGGTGCAGAATAAATCATTGAGCTTATTTCAAGCCCATGCCATCAGGGTGAAAGAAAATACATGCATTGGGGCCCAACACCTCAGCCAGGAAGAAATAAGATGGCTTCATTGCCGGAAGTGTCTGCTCTCTCTCTTTCATGCAGACACCAGGAAAAGAATCATCTCAGTAAAACTCTTTTGGAGTGTGAATTTATGCAATAATTAACAAAAATTGTAGAAATGTATTAAATATGTGTATTGATATTTACTTTCATATTACCAGCAGGGAAATAACATTCCACAGATTGCATTTTGGAAATGGATTCATGAGCCTCTCGCTCATTTTAGACCTTTTAAATCTCCTAAATGGTATTTCAGTTATAAAAGTGCTTTCATCCTTCTTCCTTTGAATGGGTCAGAAGTTTACTGATGTATTATTTAAATGGCTTTCAAAAAACATTTCTGGAATTATCAACATTTCACTAGCCAGAAGCGTACTCACAACCAATTTCTGGATAAGCAATGTTATTGTCACACTATTTCCCATGTCATTCATGTCAGAGAGGGTCCAGTTTCATCATCAGCCTCCCTTCCCCAGCTTCACTTAATTAACTTTTGCTGATGTCTGGTAAATCTCTATCCTCAGCCATGGTTCTCTCATGAGATCCAGACCTTCCTATCCAACTACTTACCAGACATTTACATCAATCAGAGCAAGTATCTCAGAAGTGGCCTTAATAAAAAAATAATATATATTTCTCCACCTCTTCCATCCCCAAATCTGCTCCTTCCCCATTCCCCCTTTTCATAGGCATCCACTCTGTTACCCACATCAGAAGTTGGGTGGTTAAAGCACTTCCCATGTCCAGATTGATCAGTGATTCTTGCTAGCCCTGCCTCCTGATAATGTCTTACATCTGTCCCTTCCTTGTCATTCCCGTGGCCCTTCCTTAAATTCACACTCTTATCTGAACTCTCTGATAAACTGCTGGGATTGCTTGTCCCCATTCTATTATCTGCGTATTATCTATTATAACAAGGGATCTTTCTAAATATATCGTTGATCATTTTATTCCCTACTTAAAATTCTTCAATTTGACTTCATATCAGCTGAAGGATTAGACTTCAACTCCTGGCATCGAACGACTGGCCCTTGTTTACCTTTCCAGTTTATGTGCTACTATGGTGCCTAATATTGAACTTTTTTTCTTGTTCACTCAGTACACAATTTGTTTGAAATGGAGTTTGACTTGTGAGACCAGGATACTAATTTATGTCTTTCCATTTTATTTATTTATTTGTTTGTTCATTTATTTATTTTTAAAGACTTTATTTGAGAGGGAGAGAGAGCACAAGTGGGGGGACAAAGGAAGAGGGAGAAGCAGACTCCCCGCTGAGCAGGGAGCCTGATGAGGGACTGGATCCCAGGACCCTGGGATCATGACCTGAGCTGAAGGCAGATGCTTAACTGCTTAACTGACTGAGCCATCCACCCACCCGTTTCTCCATTTTAAATGGAGAAATGGGAGATGATTCAGCAGTAATTTGAAATGATTCTAAAGTCTGGAAAAAGAACCTACGATAAAAATAAGTGCATTTTTTAGAACTTAATACAGGACATGTATCCTGAAAAAGAATTTTTTCCTGTTTTTTGTATGCATTTTTATGAAAAATATTGCTAAGGTATAACCTTATTGTTTGAAATGAGTATCTTTGAATAAAATGGCAAAAAATTGGGATTATCCTTCCTAGGAAATTCAAAATCTATGATTATCAACCCTGAGGAAAGTTTAATGATTTAAGGCAGCTTAGTTTTGTTGGAAGTATAAAACATGATTTGATAAGGATTTATAAAAAGATTTATCAAAAGAAATTTATAAAGTTTAGGTATGTCCTAGGATTTCTTAATTAGGACTTGACTAATTTAGATGTCCCTTATAGTTAGCCTAATAAAAATCTTAATTTCTAAGTTCATGTGGAATTTTATTTGGTTCAAAATCTCAAAAATAACTCAAGTGATTCTTTAAAAATGTATTTGAATGTGTGAAACACTAAAACATGTTTCAAAATAAAAATATATAAAAACTTATACAATGAAGTCTCTCTCTACCCTGGGTTCCATGTGTTCAGCCTTCTTTACCCAGCTCCATAATCAGGAAACCAGGAATATCAGTTTCTTATGCATCTTTCCAGGGCTCCTTTATGTATATACAAGTAAATACAAATATGTATTTTTATTTTTATCCATTTCTAATGCAAATGATAGCATAATATATACATGGTGTTCTACATCTGGTGTTGACATACTTTCTGTGCAGAAAACTTAGGAACTAAATTATAAATGGAGGGTTTCATAGAGGTATTAAAGATTTCTTGGATATGTGTTCTTAATACGCACTTATCTACTTAAGGATTATCTGAAGCAAATACTGAATCTGAAGTTGGACTCCTCTAGCTCCTGAGCAGGCTTCTAAGACTTCCCCTCCCACCACTTGCTTATATTTCTTGAATAGAGATTAATCTAATATTAGGCTACAGACAAAACTGAAAAGGTAAAACTACAACTAAGAACAGCAATTAATAACAGATTTCTGGCATTAAATATGAATGAAATTTATATTATCTGTGACAGTGTAATGGTGGATATAAATAAGAATATTTATTCTAATCATATCAGGATAACTTTCTACAAAAGTAGGCCATAATCTGCATACTCCTGCTCTTGCCACCCATCTCCATCTCCCCACTGACCCCAAGCCTGTGCTACTGTTGAGGACTTTCATGTAGAGTTCACCCAGAACTACCCCAGGCACCCTCCTAGTCATCTGCCCTGGGGCAAGGATCCAGAGTAGGTCATAGGAATTAGTACAGGGTGGAGAAGGGGGCTCTGGATTTGGCATCTAAAATGTGGATTCAAGTTCTGGTTCCTGTCTCTTATTAGCTGGTAACCGTGTCAAATATTTAACTTTAAAAAAAATTGAAGTACAGTTGACACGCAATACATTAGTTTCAGATGTTCAGCATAGTGATTTGGTAAGTTTATATTATAAAGCTTTTAAAGAATTTTGTAGGGACCCAATATTTTTATCTATGAATGAGGCTGATAATTTCTACACTGGAAGGTAGTGGATAATACCAAACATAGAATGTGAAAATGCCTCATGACCAGCACACTGCTATATGAATGTTTTTGCGACCGTGACTTCATTGGGATTTCTGAGGAGAAGCAGGTTTTCCAACTAGCTCTGTAGATGTTTATGTCCAGGGGAATAAGAAATTTTCAGGAAAATCAACCTGAGGGTTTGCTGTTAGAGTTTTGTTTTGAGGTTAGTAATTGTTTTGTTGTCCTTTAGTTTTTATCTTGGGCATGTCTTGCTCACTCTAACAAACTTTTGTTTGTATTTTGGTGGCAAATTTACCTTGTTTAGTGGGTTTTGACTTAGAATAGCTTTTTACAGTTACTCAAAAATGTTTAGGTTGCTTCCAAAGGCTACTCTTCCTGTAAGGCATGATGTGAAACCCTGGGTGTGCCAATGGGACCTCTTTAGTTCATTGGGATCCTCTCCTCTCTACTTGACAAACTCAGTCATCTGAGTCACAGCTTCTCCCACTTGAGTGTGCATTAGCATCACCTGGAAGACTGTTAAAATAGTGATTGCTCACTATTTCATTTTGGTATGTCTGGGGTGGAGTACCGAGAATTTATATTTCTAATGGGTTCCTAGGTGATGCTGACGCTAATGCTAATGGTTTAGAGACCATATTTTAAGAACCACTGATCTAAAACCTAGGGCACAGTTTCTTAAGGTATGTTTCAAAGAACTGCCTTGTTCAGAAACATCTGAGCCTTTGGTTTCCACCCCAATCTCAAGGAGTCAGATTCTCTGGGATTTGGGAGCTACAGGTTCCATCTCAGAGGTGATTCTTATGCATCTTAATGTCTGAGAACCACTGATTTAAATATAACAATTGTCAACTCTAGCTGCACATTAGAATTATGTGAAGAGTTAAAAACCTACTGATACTACCTTTCCCTTGACCCCAAATTCTATTTCAAATGGTCTTCAGTGGGGCCCTAGCACCTTCGGTGATCCTAATGTGCAACGAGGGCTATGGACTAATGACAGGAAGGGCTGAGTTCATCATTTTATGTCTTAGGGTATTAATCTGTGGGAACTGACCTGGGTCTTCTCGGGATTCAAGATTGTTGGGAGATGCAGCCCAAAGTTGTGGCAAACTTCATCTAAGGCTAAGACTGGTAGTCAACCAGAGCCACAGGGTAAGTTGAAAAGAACTCTGAAGAGAGTGCTTTATCTATGTTTGTAGCTATGTTTATAATTGATACTGCAAGCTGTGAATCTAATAGTACTTTGCTAATGATATTTTGCTTAGTCTGAGATTTATTTAAGGGCATTTGTCTTATTCTCCATCAACTAGTGATGGGTCTGGTAGCTCTGTGTATCTTAGGCACTCTTGTATGAAGACTCTTAGATTTATTTTGTACAGTAGCAGACAGAAGATTTAGGTGGTCAGATTTCAGTTTAATATAACAGGAGAGCTATGAGGAAGGAGTTTTAAGCAGAGACTGAAAATTAAGGATGGGCAGAGATGTTGTAGAAGGAAAAGCAAACACAGGAAGTGATCATGTTTAACCCGTAAGAGGGTAGGATTCTGAGTCCATGAGGGTGTAGGGAGCAGTAAGGGGTCAGGATAGCTCTGACTGGATTCTCCTGAACTTTTCAGGACACTTGGAACCTGCTCTTAAAGACACTCTGAACTTCTAGCTGCTTCCTTAGCCTTGGAGATCTGGAGTACTTCCCGAGGGTCTTAGAACATGAAGCAAGTAGTGCTTAGGTGGGTGCACTGAGTTGCAGCTTCTCTAGACAATATCTTGGAACCCCTGAGGCATCCTGTCCCTGCCCAGATTTCACTAGGGCTCCAAGTTTGGAGCTCTGAAGCATATGGCATTAATGAAGTTCTCTGCCTATCTACTTTGGAGGCAGCAGTCCTGACCCAATGAGCTATATGACCCAAAGTTCAAGTTGTGTGATCTGGGAAAGTCATGCTGTGAGCTCAGCACCTTATCCTGCAACTGTGCCACCAAGTCACAGGCTGTTTGAGGCCCAGTGAGACTGTGGACATAAAGACATGAACATAAAGGTAAACATGGGGTGATCCTCAAGAACAGATGTTTTTGTGCCTAACAAATGCTATTCCAGGTATGCATTTCAAGGTAGGTAGAGTTCAGGGCCATCCATAGGGGATAGAGGGCTCTGTGTGTCTGTCACATCATTATTGAATCAGTGCAGAAAGTAGTGTTTTTTCTCTTCAGTCTGTGGGGATTTTTTCCAGCATAGATTTTATATGTCTGGTCCTGACAGGAATCCACACTGTTCACCTGGCAACCTTGACTGCAACACATGCAGTGTTTTTGGAATTCCAGCAAATGAAATCAACATTTTTCAGTGGGTGTTTCTCCCTGCTTTGTGTGTTTGCTGTAGCTGCACTCCCTTCTCACTTGACACATGCTGGTTTCTCCACATTAGTGGACTTTTCCAGGCCTCTTCTCTTTACACTGGCCCTTTACACAGTCATTTAAAACAGTTATTCAATTTCATTACTCTGCTCTCACAGCTATGGTAAAAGCTCGAAAGGGAGCCTGGTTACACTGAATTTTGTGCTTGCTTCCTAATTCCTAGAATGACACCTCCACTCCTTCTCATCTCTGCTCCTACTACTATTTACCTGAACTTGCTTTCTGTTGCAGGAGGATAAGTGGAACACCAAAGGTCAAATATTCCAGGTAGAGTCAGTCTGTTCAGTATAATAATTTTTCAATTAATGGCCTACTATTTGTAAATATCATTGCAAAGAAAATTGAGACCATTCATTTTCTTTCATTTTCTCTAAAACCTCTTTTGTGTTACAACAAACATTTTCCATTTCTTAGTGCTTTATAATTTTGATTGATTTTGATTATATATTTGTAGTTTTTTTTTTTCTAAAAAGAAATGCAAAGCCCTTAAACATTTTTTTTTCTTTTTTGTTCAGGGAGTCTCTGAAGTAGTCATACTCACATATAAATGAATGAAATAACTGAGAATGATTGTCCCAGGTGGGAGGCCACTGGAATTTCTTGCTCTTCCAACTCCCTCTACTTGCCTTTCCATCTACCACTATACACCCCGAAGTTACTTGTGGACCTTTCCCACCCTATGGGAGGTCAGCTCCTGCTTCCTGATCTAACTTTAATGCAATCCAGGGTAGGGTTTGGTGAGGGATGGAGGCATGGTCAGTCTGACAGTAGCAAGGAGAAGAGGAAGAGGAGGCACCCGAGCTGCCTTATTCTGAGCCTCTCTTTCCACAAAGCCCTCTTCCTGGAAGCCCCTACTCCAGCATTGCCAGAACGAGGGACATCTGGGGCTTTGAGGACTTGCTTTCTAGTGTAGAAATTCTTACTTCATTCATTGTATCCCACATGGTCTATCAGTGACACCTAAGTAGGATATATCCTTGTGGATTTAGGTCTCTGTGACCTAAATGGTGACATCCATGACCTCCATGGATGGTCTTCGGGAAGTCCAGAGACCCACTGAAACTATATATCAGAATTTTTTTGAATGTGCATACATATACATTCCTGAGAATGTACATTTTCCTGGGGAGAGAGTCCATAGTTTTATCAGATTCCCAATGAACTATATGACCCAAAGATATTTTAAAAGGTTAAGAAATAACCACTGATGTGGTAGTGGATAGCCTGGAGGCAGTGTTTAGTACAACAGCAAATATTTTTGATCATCTACAATATGCCAGCTACTGTTCTAGGCTCTTGGTATATCAGTGAACAAAATACCCTCCAAAATCCTTACCTCATGAGGTTTACATTTCAGCTGGGGTGGTGATGGTGGGGGAGACAGCAAACAGTATAACACATTATATACTATATTAGAGGGTAAGTGGCATGGGAAAATATAGCAGAGTAAGGGAGATCAGGGATCTGATGGGGGAAGTGGTGCTATGATTTCAGGTGGACCTCACTGAGAAAGTGATACTTAGTGAAATCTTGAAGAGGGAAGGAATCATATGGATATCTGATGGAGGAGTGTGCCAGGCAGAGGGCATAGCTAGTACAGTAACTTTAAGGTAGGCATTAACTTCACATGTTTAGAGTGGTGGAATGGATCAAATGAGGGAGAGTGGCAGTGAGTCGGAGGGTAATGGGTGTGTGTGTGTGTGTGTGTGTGTGCATGTATGTGTGTGTATGCACACACATGCAAAAGGCAGGGTCCTATAGGTCTTTCTGGGCATGACTTTGGGGGAACCCTTGAAGAGTTTTGAGCAGAGGAGAGAATAACCTGACTTAGGTTATAAGAGGATCACTTTAGCTGATGTGTTAAAAACAGACTATAGGGGGCAAGGGCAAGAACAGAGAAACCAGGCTTCCTGGTAATCATTTAGGAGAGAGAATGATGGAGTGGATCATGGTGGTTGTAGCAGGATATTGGGAACTGGTTGTATTTTGAATATATTTGGAGGTGGAGCCAACAAGATTTGCTGACAGATCAGAGGTTGTTTGTTAAAGAAAGAGAGGGTCAACGGACTAGAAGGTGTTTGGTCTGAGCTACTGAAATGGTAAAGTTCATGGGAAAAGCTGGGGATTTTAACTCAGACAGGACTCAGATCACAGCTCTGCTACTTATTGGTTGTGTTGTGACTTGGCTCATGGGCAATTAATTTAGCCTCTCTGACTCTCAGTGTTTTCATCTGCAGACTGGGGACAATCATTCCTTTATTATAGGGATGGTATGAGGAATTACTCTAATGTGCCTGGTGTATAGTGAATTCAACAGATGCTTATCCCTTTCCCCAATCTTCTTTTAGGAAGGAAAGAAGAAAGAAGAGAGACAGAAGATGTGGCTGGGTCGTGGTCCCATCTTTGATGTTCTCTTAATAGGATTCTGTCTTTTGGCTCCATTGTTTAAATCTGTCCTATAGTCTTTGAATGTTCATCTTTTCATCAGCCTCCCGTTTTCTTCTGTAGGGTGCCTGGGGCTACTAACTTGGGGTTCAATTTAGATATCATTTTTATTTCTTTAATACATTATTTTATTGTTATTTACATTAAAAAACCTATTCCTTGTAGTGAAGAAGGAATTCTTTTCTGATGCAATCCATTATCTATGTATACTGTTTTCAAACAAGCCTACCCCATGGGTTTTGTGGGTTTTAATGATTAGGTTATTGGTGTATTGAACATTTTTATGTTATGCAGAAGTACTTGATGCATTGTTATGCAGGTATTTAAGAATTACTTACTGAGGGATGCCTGGTTGGCTCAGTTGGTACAGCACGTGACTCATAATCTCAGGGTTGTGAGTTCAAGCCCCACACTGGACATGGATCCTTCTTAAAAAAAATGATTTACTGAAATTTGGGGTGATTTGTGAAGGTTTTATGGATGGGTTGGGGATGCATTATTATTTTTTCCATTTAAGGTAATGAAATATAGTCTACTACTACTTATTAGTTACTAAACATGCTTTCTGCCATGGCTAGGTTTCGGATATAAAGGATGCCAGAATTAGGAATTCAAAAATTGAGGGAGGAGTGAGTTTGAGCTATTGGGTTATAAGTATACATTTTGTTTCCTTGATTCAAAGACCCTCACTCCCAGCCATTTTAATGTTTCTGAAATTAGCATGTGTTTTGTAATCAATGTATACACTTAATATAGTATTTCCGGTAGTGTTTTGATATATTTCAATAAATGGCATTTACTTCTTTGTCCCAATTCAAAACCAATTGAAAAGTAAGAAACAATATGCAAGTAGAGAGTGAATCTATTAGTTTTATTGGTGGTAGATTGGATGACATAGCTTACTTTGAGTATTGTAAGTACTAACAGTTGCTAGGTTGATGTCTTCCACTAATCTGGGTGGAGGAAAAAGGAGACTGAGATCCAGTGCTCCATGACTGGGACTATGGCTAATTAGCTTAAATAAACTGAGAAATGTGGTTCAATGGTTCTGGTCCTCCAGTTGACTGACTCATACCACCTCCGGGTGAGAAGTGAAAGGCTGGCCACAAATCAGGGGTGTCCCAGTTTTCCTCCCTAGCATTATAGGTGCCACAGAATCACTCTGAGTGTCCTTAAGAGAATATGATAGCAACTCCCCTTTGATGGGGAAATGGGTTAGTGCCTCCTGGAGTCCCCGAGGTTAGCCAGTTTTGGGCAGAAAGGGTATTTAGTGGTCTTACTGTCTAGGAAAAGGGATGTAAGTCCTAATTTTCATGTTTTAAGTGTCTAAAAGGAGAGACTATCTAAAGAGGCTCTGGGAGAGAAGGTGGGGATGGCGAGTATTTGATTGTCTTTTCTGCCCTTTCGAAAATTAGTCTCAGTACTAAAATATATTTATCAGGAAATCTTATAGGCTTTTGTATGTGTATGTGTTTGGGGAGGGGATAGTGGTTGAAGGGGTGATGGGGGAAATACAAAGATATTTTATTATTTTTTAAATTTAAAATGAAGTTGCAAATAGGTGTGGCCTTAATTATTTTTCATTCTTTTTAAAATAGGAAATAATACTCTAACAGTACAAAAGAGAATAAAAATGAGTCTGCTTTTCCTTCAGAATGCCCCTCTCAAAGGCAACCATCATTACCAGGGTTTTGTGAATCCTTCCAGAGATGCTTATGCATTATAAATATTTTGTTTTGCACAAATGACTAATATCAAAGATGCTTCCAGAGAGATACCTTGGATGATCTTTAATAACCTTATAGACATGTATGATATATGAACTCAGTATCAGCTCTACTATTTGGTACTTGACTATAGGAAAAACCCTTTTTGTTAGGCATATAATTACAAAGCGATGACTTAAAATCTCTTAAAAAGAATCTAAGTATAATGGTTATTGGAGGTGGCATCAAAAAAAAAAAAGAGAAGAAAGTGGTATCATTTGTACTGTGTTTCAAAATGTATGTTGCAGATTTGTTTTTCCTACAGTGTCTCTGCAATATATGCTTCCATGGTTACCAGGTGATAGACATAGTGGAAATAAAAATGTATAGAGGACTGCAATGGAATTATTATTGCAGATTTCCTCTACAGAGGGACATCCATTGTCACCACTGTTTCCTTAGGGCAATTTGGGAACTCAGAGGCCTTGGATATAAAAGGTAGATATGTGCTTATTGGGTAACTGGTACTTTTCTAAGGATGTGTCCTTACCTACTTAGGAATTATGTTATACTGTTTTCAAAAACTGAATTTAAAAGGAAGGCAGTGAGTTAATTTCTAAGATAACATTTGCTGCATTTGCAAAGGTATAAATTCTGGCAGAAGTGCTGTGAGAATGGGGAAAAAACGCCGTTACATTAAAACAAAAATGTAGACCCTGTTCTTAAGAGCAAGTCAAGATGAAAGTTGCACAACCCTGTACTTTCAATACTCTTACGTTTCAGAAAAAAAATGATTTCCCAGCTGTAAGCAGGTGGGGTGGGGAAGCAGCCTGGAGAAATAGAAAATTCTCTGCATTTCGAATAGATGGGAGTTGTTTTCGCAGCTTTCCCTCCACATGTATGACCTTGATCTTGACCACTTACTCAGCCTCTGCAGGTGTACAGTTTTTTTTGGTTTTTATCTGTCAGACTGAGTAGGTAAATCTCTCATGTTGCTTCCAAATCTGACATTCTATCATGTTAGGAAAGGATTTCAGATAATCCATTCTCTCCTCATCTCATTAAAAACCTGTGAATTCTACATTGAGATTCTTGTCTGGTAATTTAAATTACTGCATCTCTCTCAAAATACTTAACAGCTGGGTAGTCTCACTAGTATTAGGTCTTATTTAGTTATTCCTCAGCAGCACAATCAGATAATCACAACTAATAGCAACTGAAAGCTTTTGATGACCCACTGAAATCATGGCAATTATACAGATTTCTCATGTAGTATATATATATATATATATGTATTTTTAAAAAAATCTTTTATACCTATTTCTTTTCTCACAAGCCACAGTCAGAGATTAAACTGAGATTTTAGGAATTAGTTTAGGAATAATTTATTACCTTTAAAAATGATTTAACTACTTTTAAAAAATTTTTAGTGAAATATAAGAAAATATAGAAAAGAGCACAAAGAGTTTAGAGCTCAATGAATTATCATTAGGTGACCATGCTCATGTAATCACTATCCAAGTTAAGAGCTACAATGTTGCCAGTGCCCCAGAAGCTTTCCTTATGCCCCCTCTATACCTTTTGCTCTCTCTTTTTTTTTAAAGATTTTATTTATTTGGCAAAGAGAGCACAAGCAGAGGGCTCAGCCGGCAGAGGGAGAGGGGGAAGCAGGCTTCCCGCTGAGCAGGGAGCCCGATGTGGGACTTGATCCCAGGACGCTGGGATCATGACCTGAGCTGAAGGCAGCCGCTTAACTGACAGCCACCCAGGCATCCCTACCTTTTGCTCTTTAAACAAGACTAAACCCCCTTAGGAGACTAAACCCCATGAAATGGTCTTGCCTGTTTTTGAACTTTACCTGTTAAAGTCATATAGTATGTATTTTGTATCTAACATCCTTCACTCAACGTTGTAACATTTATTCATGTTGTTGTTCCATGTACTTGTAGTTCTTTCACTGTAGTAGCTGTCGGGTATTCTGTTGTATGAAACAACAATTATGCATGGATTCTACTGTTAATAGACATTAAGATTGGTTTTAGTTTGGGTCTATTGAGTATACTGCTGTTATGATATGAGCATTTTTGTACATGGATTTGGAGTACCCATTGCTCCAAATTCTGAATTTGGGATTGATAGTTTTAAATTTTAGACATTCCTGTGAGTGTGTAAATTTTGTGGTTTTAATTTGCATTCTAATGATTACTGGTAAGGTTAATGTATTAGTCAGGGTTCTCCAGAGAAGTAGAATCAGTAGGGCAAATATGATGAGATTTATATATATATACACACACATATATAAAAATATTTAATATTTATATTTATAATATTATATACTTATATTTAAATATATGTCTAAATATACATTTGTTATTTATTTTTATTTTATATGAATATATATATTATTTATTTGTATTTATGTATTACGAGGAATTGGCTCATGTAATTGTAGAGGCTAAATCCCACAATCTGCTATCTGTAAGCTAGATACCCAGGAAAGCCAATGTTGTAATTCAATCTGAATCAGAAGACCTGAGAACCAAAAGAGTTTGTAGTGTAAATCCCAGTCCAAAGGCCAGAGAAAGTGAGATGAGATGTTTAGCTAAAGCAAAGAGGCAGGATAAAAGGGCAGATTCTTCATTCCTCCATCTTTTCTATTCAGGCCCTCAAGGGATTGGATTATGCCTACCCACATCAGGGAGGGCAATCTAGTGAGCCCACTAATTCAAATATTAATCTCATCCAACACTCTCACAGTCATGCCCAGAAATAATGTTTAATTGGGAAACCCTATGGCCAGTCAAGTTGATGTGCAAAATTAACTATCACGGTTGATTTTCAAAGGTTTATGGGCCATTTATTTTGAATTCAACTTCTTTATAACATGATGCCATAAATAGCAGGTTCTCTGATACTTTCATTTAATATACTAATATTGGATCTAAACGGTATTTTGCAAATGCTTCAATTGGTAATAGCCATGATCTTTTTAAATTTAAGAGAAATAAGGTCATACGTTAAAAAAAAGAAAAAAAGTTTGTAGGCCAGTTAGATTTTCATCTTTGTGAAGACCCTGGTCAGATTTCTTTCTGGTTTTCAACTTTCTTTCATATTTGCAGATATCTTTCCCTGTAACTTGCCTTTGTACTTTTGTGTGTGTTTTGATGAGTAGAAATTCTTAATTTTAATGGAGTACAATTTTGCAAATTTCCTTTTATCGTTAGTGCTTTTTGTAACATGTTTAAGAAATATTTCTCTACCCAAAAGTCAGGAATATACTACTAATCTATTCCTTTTAGTAGTTTCATTTTTTATTTTTTACATTTAGATCTTCAGTACACCCAAAACTGAATTTCTTCTGTAAAGTGTGACAGAGGGATCAAATTGCATTTTTTTCTTGTATGGATAGTCTGTTGATCTTGCATAATTTTTTGAAAGATTGGTCATTTCCCCTACTGCTCTAAGTATTCTATTTGATGCCATTCAAGTGTCCACATCTGTATGGATCTGTTTTTCTATTGTTACTTTGTATTACCTTTTCTATTATATTCTGTTCTATATGTCTATGCTGTACGATTTCTCCCTGTCTTAATTAGTATAGTTTAACAATAAGTTATTCGTGCCATCTGGTAGATTAAGTTCTCCCATGTCCAGAGTTTCTTGGTTATTTTGGCCATTTTTATTTCTATATGATTTTAAAATCAACTTGTCAATTTCCACAAAATAAACTGTCAGGATTTGGAATGGGATTTTACTGAATGCATGGATGAATTTTGAGAGAAGTGACATTCTAACAATATTATGAACATAGTATATCAATCAATTTATTTAGTTTCTTTAATTTCTCCCAATATAATTTAGTTTTTTTTGTTTATAGGTCTCATATATCTTCTGTTAAATTGATTCCTAGGCATTTGATTTTCTTTTCTTTGGTATTATTGCAAATTGTGTCTTTAAAAAAATTCATATACTGCTTGTAATTAATATATATATGTATATGAACAATTGATTTTTGTATTTTTACTTTGTATTTGGCCATCTTATTTATTCTAACTCTGTAATTCATCTGTAGATTCTTTGTATTTTCTATGTGTACAACTATATTGTTTGTGAATAATGATTTTTTTCCTTTTGAATACAATGTCTCATTTCTTTTTTTTTTAAGATTTTATTTATTTTTGGGGCGCCTGGGTGGCTCAGTCGTTAAGCGCCTGCCTTCAGCTCAGGTCATGATTCCAGGGTCCTGGGATCGAGCCCCGCATCGGGTTCCCTGCTCGGCAGGAAGCCTGCTTCTCCCTCTCCCACTCCCCCTGCTTGTGTTCCCTCTCTCACTGTGTCTCTCTCTGTCAAATAAATAAAATCTTTAAAAAAAAAAAAAAAGATTTTATTTATTTTAGATAGAGTGCAAGCAGAGGAGGGGCAGAGGGGGGAGGAGAGGGACTCTGTGTAATATAACATTTTTTTGTTTTTCAATTGAATGATTTAGCCCATTTACATTTATTGTAATCACTGATATAATTGGGTTTAAATTTATTATCTTACTATGCATTTTCTACTTGTAACATTTATGCTAAATTCCTTTTAACATTTTTGTGCCTCCCTTTGTATGAAGTATTTTTTATAACTTTATTTTTTATTACTATCTTACTAGTTATACACTTTTTTACTTTTCTTTTACTTGGAAATATAGATATTATAACATGAATCTTTGATTTAAAGTCTATTTAAATTTGTGCTTTTACCACTTCCTGGACAATGCAAGGATCTTAGTACATTTTAATTCCATTGACTCTCTTCTCAATTTATCCATTGTATTTACCTTTTTTATTGTTATTAGTTATGTCTGAACCTTTGCTCTTCCATCTGGGATTTATTTT
Organism: Neomonachus schauinslandi; assembly: GCF_002201575.2. Classification (NCBI taxonomy): domain Eukaryota; kingdom Metazoa; phylum Chordata; class Mammalia; order Carnivora; family Phocidae; genus Neomonachus; species Neomonachus schauinslandi. The sequence goes on along the minus strand of NC_058403.1, from coordinate 83,515,458 downwards.
CTCTAAATAATACCTTTTAGTATTTCTTTTTTAAGTTTGCTGGTGATAACTTAGTTTTTGTTTGTTAATATCTATATTTCACTTTCTTTCTTAAAGGATAATTTTGCTGGCTATAAACTTTTTGGTTGGTAGTTAATATTCTCAATTTTCACAAAGTTTGGGATGAAAGTGGTTGGTTTAAGTTGTATCAGGGAGGTTAAGGAAAGATTCTTGATAAAAAAAAAATTATTGACCATGGTGAAGCTACAGTATATTCTTTAGACTGCTAATTCCATGGGCTTCCCTAACAAAAAAAAGGACTTCATGGCCTCATAATTTTGTGAAAAAATGCATCCTCTATTGATTTTATTGAAATTTCCAGTTCATTTGAGACCCTGAAGAAGCTGCTGTGATATAATCCATTTAACTTTGTTAATTCAACATTCCTCAAAAATATTTGATAAGGAAACTATCATTGTGGGCAATCTCTAATAAACATTTCAAGCACATGATGATATGAAGCATGCATTTTAAAGATTTTTTTTTTTTTTATTTGAGAGAGAGGATGAGAGAGAGAGAGCATGAGAGAGTGGAGGTCAGAGGGAGAAGAAGACTCCCTGCTGAGCAGGGAGCTGGATGGATCATGACCTGAGCCAAAGGCAGTCGCTTAACCAACTGAGCCACCCAGGCGCCCCTGAAGCATGCATTTTAGGAGAGCCTCATTAAGGGTTACATGGTCTTGGGATGCAAGTTAAAATTTCTGTATGAGATTTTGTCTTTTTAAGATTAGGCTATTCTCTGTCACCTGAATACTCTTAAAATCTATTGTTTCAGTTTCTGGCTATGGACAGATTCTTCCATGAAACTCAATTTCATAATTACAGTCATAGTGTAGTACAATAAATGGAAGCAGTTCTGGTGCACATGGGTAAAGCCTTTATAAAGTGAGATTTGCACTGGATTAGAGATACCCATAATCTGTACAGAGAAGAGCATCCTGATAAACCTTCATGTCACACTTTTTGTAAAATAAGGAAACAAGTATTTATTCATTGCACTTTGAGGACATCAGAAATTCAGGAAGGGCATGGAGGAACAATAAATCAATCTTATCTAGAGATTTGATGGGATTTATTTATAGAGCAGTATCTTGTTTCTGATTCTTTTTTTCCAGGTACCTATGACCCTTTCATTTAAGTCTCTATGAGAACAAGACATTTTCCCTATCATCTTCAAACCCAGTTGGCACTGAGATCTGATATTAGAGATTACTATGAAAAATACCCCAAAGTTGATGTGTCCATCAGACCCCAAAGAGGAAGCAGAGGCTTTCACACTGGGTGTACATGGACAATGTTGCTGGTGACCTTGAGTGATTAGAGGACCAAGGGAATGGCTTCTGGTAACTCAGCCAACAAAAGAGCTGTTTTATATGTCATCATGTGCCTGTGTGGCAGCCATCAGCTTCCATTCTCTCTGCTTTCCTTGTGAATTTTCAAGGAACTCAAGAAGCAAACCCTGGTTGCAGGCCCCTTCTTATCTTTGATGCTGCACACATGCAACTCTGACACGTATTATATTATTAGTTCCTACTTTTGAAATTTTAATTAAAAACAGAAGTGAATTATTTTAATCTACCATTTTTGAGTCAGCATTATTGTATGTGATTATCCACTGAAATGAGGTTGGCACAGAAAATTAATGACATTTAAAATATTATCTCTACTATTTTCATTTGTTCACCCAGCAAATCTTAACTTAGCCTAAAAATCTTCTCTTTACACATGATCCTAAGTAAATAGGCATTTATCCAGGGGATTGAGAATCTGAATGTTAACCTTTAAGTGTTATTTGAACTGTTGCTGTCATTAAAAACCTTAAAATTTCCTGGCATATATAATTGTACACTATATAAAAAATTCCAAATACAGATTACATAGTTTAAAAAAATCCAGTAACTCTTCTGTAAGTACAGTGACCATATATGGTCACTATTTTGCCTGTGATGGTCCTGGTTTACCCTTATTGTCCTGGTCCAATCACAGATAGTAACCTCTTTCACTTTCTAAAGTATCCTAGTTTGGAGAATAAATTCCATGGTTATTCTGTCCATAAGCCAATTTTATCCAATTACAGAAATTATTAAGAAAAATGATTCATTTTGATATTTAAGGAAAATAGAAGATTTTGATTATTGATAAATATCCTCTGGTAATTTTCTCAATTAGGTCAGTGGTTCTGGTTGCACATCAGAATCCCATTTAAGTCACTCATAAATTAATTCAGTAAAATTTTTCAGTATTTTTTAAAGTTTCACAGATAGTTTCAACATGTAGTCAAGGTTGAGAACACTGGATGATATAGTTTGGGCATTTTACCTGACTTCCTTTTCATGGTTATTCAAAGGTGTTTTAAATAATTTTGTTAGCTAGCGTGTCTAGTTAATGTTCTAGTTCATTAAGTTTGAAACCTGTTAAGAATATATTGTAGACTAAATCAATTAATGCTTTTTGAACTGACCACCATAAACAGATCAAATAACTCACTGGCCACTTTATCACAAAGATCACTCTAATTGGGCCAATTTTTGGTTTCTTATTCTTTCTGTTGACTTAATAATTAGATAAACTTTTGAATGGTAAATGTGTAGCTGGGAACTCAGGTTGTAAATAGCTGATGCCGTTGGTTTTTATATAAACATAAACGGCGGGACACCTGGGTGGCTCAGTCAAGCATCTGCTTTCAGCTCAGGTCATGATTCCAGGATCCTGGGATCGAGTCCCACATCAGGCTCCTTGCTGGGTGGGTAGCCTGCTTCTCTCTCTGCCTGCTCTGCCTGCCACTCCCCCTGCTTATGCTCTCTCTCTCTGACAAATAAATAAATAAAATCTTAAAAAAAAAAACCATAAATGACAATTCTTGAGATGAATATTGTCTTGGGAGTTACTGGAGTCATTCATAGTCATTCAGGGGTACTTGGTGGTTTAAAAGATACCTTAGAGAAATAAACAGGGTTATATCCTGGAAATGAACCAGAATATTCATCATAGTATAAGAATGGTCATCTTATAGAATTGAGATCTACAAAATTACAGAGTCTGGGGTTTCTGACTTTGGGAAACAAAAAATAGCATGGTGACTTTCAGCAAGGTATTTCCTCCTATAAGATAGGTCAGACCTCTCCTCAGAGGAGATCCTGCCGTGTGTTGGGATGGGGTAATTCTGTGTTTCTGTTTGGCCTCCATACAAACTTGTTAAATATTTCAGAAGTGAGAGTCTTCAGTATTAACAAAATATTCAAATAAGTTTTGCTGTTTAAAAGTGCTTTTATTAAATTTATGAATACTTCATAGCCCCCATAAATGGCTACTTGTATTCTGGGTCTTTAACATTTTACTGCTTCATATTATTTTGGTTTAAAGATTGAAATCTTCTTCTAAGGAACAGATACATTACATGAAGTTCTCTATAAACAAGTTAAGGTCAATTTGTTCTACAATTTTTTAGAGTAGTAGTTGTTCTAAAATAAAATTTCCTCTGAGTCCTTAAGGTGAAAATATTTAGCTGTACTAAGATTACATGACTTCAAAAAGACCTAGAGTAAGCATTTGAAAGATCTCAAAACTCAAGATAATGTACCATATGTTAGGAGGAATTTATTTCAATTCAAATATGCTTTAAAAAAGGATAGAAATGAAGTTCTTTGAAGAATTTATTTTAGCAAAAGACACTTGATCCTAAAGCATATATAAATAAGCTGATTTTAGCCTCTTTCACATGTGGCCTGCTATTCATAAAATCAAATACAGAGGCCTAAGGATAACTTACTGGGCTCAGAGATTTTGAAAATGACTGTGTGCTGAGAAATGAATATTCTAGGGCAGAGGTTCTCAAAATGTTGTCCTTGGACCCAGCAGCATCAGGTTTACCTGGGAATTTACTACAAATGCAAATTCTTGATCCCCACCCAAGACATACTGAATCAAATCTCTGGAATGGCACCTGGCAATCTGTGTTTTATCAAATCCTCCAGGTGATTCTGATGTACCCTGAGCTTTGAGATTTCTAGGAATTGAAATTGAGGTTAATGAGATAAGTATGAAATTGATTTGGTGTAGCTAGATGATATGGGAACTTGACTAGTTTTACTGTGTTCCTTTAAGAATTCATTAGTGGAATGCATTTGAAAGATTGTATGTGTCCGTGGGTGATTATAATTGCTTATTGTTATAGAACAATAGGGTAATTTTTGGAGCAAATTTAAATGTAACTTGTGTGCATCTGCTTCATCTTGCTTAATTTCTTTTTTATTTCAATGAGTAAATGCAGTTCACATTTTAACAATAAATATCTAGCTAATAGCTAATCCTTGGAATATCTCTTTTGCTTCTACTTAAGTTATATAGATATTTGTAATTTTTTAAATATAAAGATTTATTGAATAATTCATGTTTCTTACATGAACCCTCACAAGACTGGGTAGTAGGTTTTCTGTGATTTTTTTTCTATCTCTAATATCGGCTTTTCTGAGACATAGTAATGCTTAGTAAAGGAAAACTATACAGTGTCTAGCACATAGGAAGCTATCACCAAACAAAATAGACAAGGATTCCTGCCTTTGTGGATTTACTTTCTAGCAGATATCATATAGTGTAAATCTAATTTAAAAGTAACAGTCGTAAGAAATACTTGAATTGATGACCTTTATTCTATTGTGATAGGTCCTTTTAGTATGAAAAGGTTTCCATGTAACAGCCTAGGATTATTTATAGAGGTGACAACATTGTCAATGCTGTCTTTGATTGAGAATCTGAGTCTTTCAACTCAGAGTTCCTATCTTTAGTCCTTGGTTCCATGTATCCAGTAACTGTCTTCTTTGGTCAGTGCTCTTAACCATGAGTTTAGCAGAGGTACACCAAAAGGGAATCAAATGGCTTATGATAGAAATGCTACCTGGGGGCAGCCATTTTCTGCTTCTCTGGGAAACAGATGTCAGGATCAGGGAGGAAGATGCTCAATAAATATGTAGATGTGCTCCATGCTGGAGAATGAATGGGGGGATCTTCAGCTCTTGGTAACTTCATCTTCTCAAGGATGGGTCCTTTGTCCATTCTGGAATTGTGATGTTCATGGTCTTTAAAATGCCTGCTTTTGTATTATGAAAGAGTTCATGTGATTTTACCTTCATAGTATACTTGCTGCCCATCCTGGAATCCCCTGTGATTGTTTATCTGCATACAAAGAGTCCAGTAAGGACCTCATAGACTTTGTGGGTCCAGGAGGTCTCAGGCCACCTGTGTCTTTTCAAGTACCTTGAATAACCCTCTAGAGGTGGTTTAACATTGATTGCAGGATAGGGAAGAATTCTTTCATTTTTCCTGGATTTGAGATCATAGTTTCAGTCAATTCCAGACACTTTGGTTATACCCTACCTCCCCCACAGTTCTACCCTTAAGAATATTTATTGTGGGGGCACCTGGGTGGCTCAGTTGGTTAAGCTTCCAACTCTTGATTTCTGCTCAGGTCATGATCTCAGGGTTGGAGATGGAGCCCTGCATTGGGCTCCACCCTGGATGTGGAGCCTGCTTTAAATTCTCTCTCTCCCTCTCTCTCTGCCTCTCCTCACCCTCACTTCCTCCCTCTTTTTTTTTTTAAAGAACGTTTATATTACAAAATTGTCTTTAGAGAAGTTGAACAGAGACCTGTGTGGGTGAGGGCTCTACAGAGAGATTGTATAACTGGTGAAGGGCCCTCCTGACAAAGGCAGTGCCTGAGTCATCCTTTGTGGAAGATAGTGGCTGGAAGGAATTTCCTTTAACTGGAGTGTTAAGGGAGTTGTTTTCTAGCAGTATAGCCCACATGGAAAGGATAGTTGGGTTAGCTTACCCAAGTCAAGCCCTTAGGCAAACTCAAGCTCCTAGGACATGCAGGATACTAATGCTAGATAGTGCCTCAACCAACTGGGTGGGAAAGGCTTTTGCCACAGGTTTCCAATGAGGTAACCCAACAAAGTGGAATCAATTCAATTAATTTTCCAGCATGGGGAAAGAGGCTCTCAATTACTCAAAGTGGTGAGCTCATATTTTCACATTTTACATGAACTTTCCTAAATGGTCTTTTGGATGTTGAATTTGGAGAAACATCATCTGGCTAATGAGGATGTTGAATTTTCACATGATGGACCTTCCTTTCAGTAGCAGAGTCCCTAAACCTGTAGATACCATGGCAACTGCGTTTCAGGGTAGGGAGCCACAGACCCATTTCCCACTCCTGCTCCAGGCTCCTTGTGTATCCTTGAATAAGGAGTGGCTAAGGATGGGTGGTAAGGACAATATAGATTTAATAATTCAGGGGCTCCTAATGTCTGTCTCTAGGGAGGGACAGGAGAAGGGTTGCCTCCCTTAGCTACCTGTTTCCTGGATGACAGAGTGTTGGCTATTGGGCTCTTTGCTGGCAGCTTTTTTCTGACCATGTTTGCTTTCTACTATCTCTCTTCCAAGATTTTCACCTGCCTGCAAGAACCATGATTGGGGATTTTATAATATTTTGTTAAAAGGGGATGGAATCCTTTACATGTCCATTATTTGATTTTCAGAGGTTCAACTTTTAAACATTTTCCTAGGAACATATGTACAAACCTATAGGACTGCCTATATAATCCTTACTATGTGGATATTCAAACATCACACAAGATACTTCAAACTTCAAGAAGGACCAAAACTCATTATATATAAATGCAATTAATAAGAAGACTGTTTTCCAATTACCTCCTAATAGAAAAATCTGTAAATGATGAGTTTGGGAAAACAGTTTTATTTGTGCCCTGAAATTATAGACAATATTGGATGATAAAGTGGTTTCTGTGAGTTGTGTGCAGTTGTGACAGAGATTCTGAGCATTGTAGAATTGTAGGATATTTTTAGAGCTAGATGTAAACTCAGAGATCACTTAAGTCAATCATATTTTTCTTACCAGGAATGTTAGTTATAATTTATATGTTTTTAACTACTGGTAGGAAAATGATCCCAAGATGAACATATAGCTTATGAGTTCACCTGTTAGAATAGATTGAACACTTAGTATTTATCAGATATTGTGTTAGCTATTTAAAATATTTTCTCTAATTTTTCCTGTACAAACCAAGTTTTATTATCCCCGTTTTACAGACCAGTCTTTGAGCTATACTTGTTCGGGTATCTTGGAAACAATTTACTCTTTTTAAAATAATGTATCAAATTGGAATTACAGGAAGTCCCTACATAAAAGGGTCATAATTCAAAACTATTTGAATTCAGAATGTAATTCCTAAAAGAAACAGTGTTAGAAGTGGCAGTTAAATTTTGATTAGCCTACAAAATTCCAAATTCTCCCATCTCTGACTTAGCTGCATTTGTGGTGCTTTATAATGCGAAAGCAACGTGCTGCCATCCTAGTACTTCATGAAAGTTTTTTTTTGGTTTTACATTTTGGTACTTGAGTAAATTGAGTAAATTAGGGAATGATGAGATAGTGTATGGAAATGCCTGGTGAAACTTCTGTTGTTACTATTTCTTCATGTCTTCCATCTCATGGGTTTTCTTTTTTTTTTTTGATACTAATATATGACTGATATTCTCTAATGCTTATTTGCCACGATTAGGCAGGTGTGTTTATTTTTCTTACAAATTGAACAGAGATCAGAGAAAGTAGGAAGAGGAAGATAAATTTATATGAAATAACAGGGCAAGAATTGGAAAAGAACAGGAAAGGGAAATGTAAAAATGTTGCTGCCTGACATAGAGAACTTGGAGAAATGGCCTTTAGCCGATGTGTAAACTAGCCACCAGATGGCGCCATCATCTAAGGACAGCTTAGTTGCTTTTCAGGATGTGCTGAAAGCTTACTCTGGGTGCGAGAGTTATCACAGAGTGGAAAGAATAAAGTAGGGACCCTATAGCTTTCTTTTCACATGTAAGATGTGAAAATCTTATGAAGAGAAGTGAATATTTATTAAATCAATAAATGATGGCTTATCAACGAGTACCTTTATTTCACCAACTTTGGTCAGTCTATTTTTCTTCCCTTTGAAAAGGGCTTCACTGTTTTAATTAATAATTTGAGTAGGATTAAAAATGTGTAGTTTAAATCTCTGTAATTCTTTTCCTTGGATTGTTATTTTTATGTGACTGTATACCCAGCTTTTAAAAAGTGAAGTAGCTTCATATCGAAAGAATACTTCTGTGGAAGTCTGGGACACCATGCCAAAAGGTATAGCCAGAAAGAGCAGAAAAGAAAACTAGGTAAAGGGGCACCTGGGTGGCTCAGTCGGTAAAGCTTCTGCCTTCGGCTCAGGTCATGATCCCAGGGTCCCGGGGTTGAGCCCCGAGTCAGTCTCTCTGCTCAGCAGGGAGTCTGCTTCTCTCTCTCTATGCTCCCCCGCCAAATAAATAAATAAAATCTTAAAAAAAAAAAAAGAAAACTAGGTAAGGATTAGAGCTCACAAGAGGAAGAAGATACAATTCTTGAAACTTGGTTCAATGGGAAAATAGTGGAGAGTTTTAGGGATGAGTGAGATGTAGTTAAAAATGTAATTATTGGTGGTATCATTTGCACTTCAAGGTACTGAGACTTGGGGAAGACATGAGGAGATCTTTGCAAACCATTAACAGGCAGATGGGTTTTCTAACATGACAAAGGAAACTGATAGATCTTGACTCTGGTTTGTAAAGAAAATATCAGTATTTCTTTTAAGTCTAACTTTTTTGCTTGTCAGAATATTTAAAATGTGTATGCTTGTTTTCACTATGATTGATGTGAGACATATGAAAATACTATATCTATATGTAAAATATTTTTATTTATAATTTTTTGCTGCAGAGTTTAAATCTGGGGAATGTTAACTTTCTAGCATTAATCTAACACTGGATCCTGTTTTACAGATCAATGGATAAATAGCAATTATTTAGAAAATAATGACAAAGAACTTTCAACAAAGGAAATAAAAGCCTCTGTTAGCATAAAGAACTAAGTTTGTAGCTACTTGCCCAGACAATGGATGAGCCCTCATTCAGATTTCAATTGACTGTAGAGTAGACCATCAATAAAAGAAGGCCTTCTAAGGTAAGATAATACAACAGCAGGAAAAATATAATTTTGTGCCTCTAACCTCAAACTTCCTCCACATTAGTGGCAATTCTTTAAAATGCCACCAAGTATTCTCACTGACTTTGAACTAATGTTTTTCTTAAGAGTATTGTGAGGAAGAAAAATGCCATTGGAGAGATGAGAAAACTGTGCCTAAACCTGACCTTTCTTCTGGGTCTCAGGGACATATATGTTCCATTCTACTGGATGTCCCCACTTACATGTTGCACATGCATCTCAGACTTATTATGTCTGAGACATTTCTGACCACCAAGGACTTACCCACTGAATGTTCTGGTTATATTGGTTTATTCTTCAGTTCCTTGTTTGGACTGTGTTTTCTCTCCTCTTTTTGACTTTGTATACTCCCTCCCTCTTCTCTGAACAATCACTACCCCACCCCAACCCCTACCCCATCCTAGCCTGCCCTGAGCCTCAATTTTCTACATGATCCTCTGGTATCCTATATTTCTGCCTTTACAGCTCTCATCACTCCATTCACTTGTTAATATTACCCACTAGAATGTAAAATCTGTGATGGGAGACTAATTTATTTTATCTTCTACTATATCATCAGTAACTACCTGTTCCTGGCATATCTTAAATCAATAATACTTGTTGAATGAAAGAGAACTCAAGTTTCATATTTATGGCAAGGAGTTAGCACAAACAGCATAGCAGATGCAAAAGGTTGGATTAATTTTGCTGAACCACCAGCTCCTCATGGCTGATAGAGAAGCAGGGTGGGGTGAGTGGAGACAGATGAGGAGTGAGAGGTGGGAGGTCATGGTTGGAGGCAAATGAAATAGAAAATCAGCTTCTTCCAGGAGGGTGATGGAGCTCTCCCCAACTGCCCCCACCCCATGGTCTCTCTCCCTATTCTCTCCAGTTTTAATTATCACCAGCTGGAGCCACTTAATCCTAACAGTTTACATTTTACTAAAGCATCTGTGAGAATGCAGAGTGTAAGCTTCAGATAGCACAAAACCAAATAATTTTTTTTCTGGTTTCTCTTGCTATACCTTCTCTTGCCATTTACCTTTTAGAGTAATACTCCGAGGGATGGGAAGAATGACACAGATCAGATTATTTATTAGGGATATAATGATCTATCTTCTTGTGTCTCATCCCAGGAACTGACCACATCTAGGCTCATCCTGAATTGCATCTGATACAACATCATTACTGTATTTATAGATTTACATTCCAGAAAGTTAAGGACAAAAGTACACGTATGTGTGCATCAAGGTATCTGTATCTCTGTTCTCCCAGAGGAAACCAAAAAGGGGATTTATGGGGACATAATTCATGCTAAAAACAGTTTTATGAATTAAAGTGAGAGTGTCCAACATACAGATTTGGACAATGGATATTTAAGACTTTAGAAGACGTTAGAAATTAGTTGATTTTCCCGTTGTCTTTGAACATATCAGTCTACTTTTGTGTCTGCCTGGCCCATTCTCTTCCTCATACCTGTACCTGGAATGCCTCCCCATGTCCTTCGCATGGGTAACTTCAGTGTGGCCTGTAAGGCTTAACTCAGCTATCACCTGACCAGATCATTCCTGCTCTCTCCAGACGTTTCTTTGGCATTGTGTCTACCACTGCTCCCCATGCTTGTTTTCATGGTACCATATGTCTCCTCAACCAATTTTCAATCTCGACTTTTTCAGAAAACAGCCTGAGAGTTCCACTCTACTGGGAAAGTTAGGCAGTGCTGACCCTTCCACAGAATGTGTCATTTATGTCTGGGAAGGACAAGAGCGTGGTCCACTTTCTTCTGGTCAGTCTGCTCTAGTTACCTTCTAAATGTCACTCCATCCTCATCCTTCTAGTATTAAGATGTCATATATTGAGTACAACCTGTCACGGAGAGTGAACTTGTGATCTTTCCTTCTGAGAGAAGAACATGCGGCTATTGTAGACTGAATGTTTGTGTCGTTTCTCCACCTCCTCCCCCTAACTTTACATGTTGAAGCCCTAACCCTCAATGTGGTGGTATTTGGAGTTAGATTTAGATGAGATCATGAAGGTGGGGCCTCCATGATAGGCTTAGTGTCCTTATCAGAAGAGGAAGATTTTGGAACTCCTTTTCCTTCTGCCATGTGAAGATACAGCAAGAAGGTGACTATCTGCAAGCCAGGAAGGCAGCTCTTACCACACATGAGATCAGCTGACACTTTGATCTTGGACTTACCTGTCCCTAAATCTGTGAGAAATAAATGTTGTTTAAGCCACCCAGTCTATGTTATTTTGTCATATCAGCTTGAGTTGGCTAACACATAAGCCAAAACTCATTTTTATAGTGTCATTGGCATGCTGCCTCCAGGGCCAGAATGGCCTAGTTTAGGATGCTAGCTCCTTTATTTACTAGCTGTGAGACTTTGGGCAAATTTCCTAACTTTTATGTGCCTCAGTCAGCTCATCTATAAAATGGGATTGATGATAGTATCTACTTACAGGTTATGAGGGATAAATGAGTTAACGCATGCAGAAGACTGAAAATGGTACCTTAACGCGTGCAGTCAACCCATGTTAGCTGTCATTATACATATCATACAGCTGAACATGGAACATTAATTCTGATGAATGTGACCAGTGCCTCACTCCAGGCCTTCTGTGCTTCTTGCAGCCCTGTCTGGCACAAACTTGCCTGTCCTTCCTGCTGGAAGATGGCTGAACTCCCTTGCATAGCTGGCATTCCTCAATCCTGGGACATGGGACACAGACTCAGTATAAACCTTACAAGCCTATTGTACTGTGGAGGAGCAACTAAGCAGCACTGCTCTTGAGACAGTCAGATTTCTCTCCCACCCACATCTCTCTGCCCATTTCTTTTCTTAATATCCTCCCACAGGCCCACAGTCTAAAAATTCTTATTTCTCCCAATATAGCAAAAAAAAAAAAAGGTTTATAGTACATAGGTCCCAGCTTTGTTCTAAAATACATATTGAGCATGCCATTCACCTTGTTTAAAAAACATCAAATAATTCTTTATCTTCCATGGGATAAAATACAAACATCCTAGAATGACTTTCATAGTTCTTAACAAATGTTCCTGACATCTCGTTCTTTCCTTCCTATTGACCTTTGTTCTCATACTCACAACTTTGTACCTTCTTTCATACCTCTGTCTTCCACATGTTATCCCCTCTACCAAGAAAGTTCTTTTTGGCCTGGTGAAGTCCTACCATCTTTGAAGACTCAGCTCAAATATCCCCTTTTATGCTTTATTGTCTCTCATGTGCAAGGTTATCTATTCTCTTCTCTAATACAGTCTTTACACCTACTTATTCCTGGTTAGAGGGAGCTTCAGTAAGCAAGACCTCCATTTAAAAGGGAGCTTCAGTAAGCAAGACCTCCATTTAAAAGTTGCCTGAAACTTTACTGTGTGGGAGGAGGCAGCATATAATCTTGGAAAGATCATTCTGTTCTGTGAGGAATCACCCAAGAGGCCTTTCTTAAATACATTGGGAGTTGACTTGTTTACCCCTGTGATGTGTGGATCTGAATTTTTTTCTCGAGAGAAATATGTTCCCTTTTCTTCCTTTCCTGTACATTGTGATATGGTTGTATTAGTATTTTTTTTTTAATTTAAATTCAAATTAGTTAATATAAAGTGCAACAGTGATTTCAGGAGCAGAATCCAGTGATTCATCACCCACATACAACACCTAGTGCTCATCCCAAGTGCCCTCTTTAATGCTCATCACCCGTTTAGCCCATCCCCTCACCCACCTTCCCTCCATCAACCCTCGGTTTGTTCTCTATATTTAAGAGTCTCTTATGGTTTGCCTCCCTCTCTGTTTTTATTTTATTTTATTTTATTTCATTTCATTTTATTTTTCCTTCCCTTCCTCTATGTTCATCTGTTTTGTTTCTTAAATTCCACATATGAGTGAAATCATATGATATTTGTCATTCTCTGACTTTAGTTCCATTCATGTTGTTGCAGATGGCAAGATTTCATTCTTTTTGATCACCAAGCAATATTCCATTATATATATATATATATATATATATATATATATATATATATATCATACTGTTCCATTGATCTATGTGTCTGTTTTATGCCAGTACCATACTATCTTCATATATATACACACACACACGCACACACACACATACATACACACACAACAGAATATTACTATATATATACATACACACCACATCTTCTTTATCCATCCATCAGTTGATGGACATTTGGGCTCTTTCCATAATTTGACTATTGTTGATAGTGTTGCTATAAACATTGGGTTGCACGTGTCCCTTTGAATCAATATTTCTGTATCCTTTGTATAAATGCCTAGTAGTGCAATTGCTGGAACATAGGGTAGTTCTATTTTTAACTTTTTAAGGAACCTCCATACTGTTTTCCAGAGTGGCTGTACCAGTTTGCATTCCCACCAAAAATGCAAAAGGGTTCCCCTTTCCTCCTCATCCTCACCAACACCTTTTGTTTCCTGAGTTGTTAATTTTAGCCATTCTGACGTGTGAGGTGGTGTCTCATTGTGGTTTTCATTTGTATTTCCCTGATAATGAGTGAAGTTGGGCATCTTTTCATGTGTCTGTTAGCCATCTGGGTGTCTTCTTTTTTTTTTTTTTTTAAAGATTTATTTATTTATTTATTTATTTGAGAGAGAGAGAATGAGAGACAGAGAGCATGAGAGGGAGGAGGGTCAGAGGGAGAAGCAGACTCCCTGCCAAGCAGGGAGCCCGATGCGGGACTTGATCCTGGGACTCCAGGATCATGACCTGAGCCGAAGGCAGTAGCTTAACCAACTGAGCCACCCAGGCGCCCATCTGGGTGTCTTCTTTAGAAAAGTTTCTATTCATATGCTCTGCCCATTTCTTAACTATATTATTTGTTCTTTGGGTGTTAAGTTTGATAAGTTCTTTATAGATTTTGGATACTATCCCTTTATCTGATATGTCATTTACATATATCTTGCCCCTTCCATTGGCTGCCTTTTAGTTTTGTTGATTGTTTTCCTCACTGTGCAGAAGCTTTTTATCTTGATGAGGTCCCAATAGTTCATTTTTGCTTTTTTTCCCTTGCTTCCAGAGATGTGTCTAGTAAGAATTTGCTGTGGCTGAGATCAAAGAGGTTGCTTCCTGCTTTCTCCTCTGGGATTTTGATGGTGTCCTTTCTTATATTTAGGTCTTTCATTCATTTTGAATTTATTTTTGTGTATGGTATAAGGAAGTGGTCCAGTTTCATTTTTCATGGCACTATCCAGTTTTCCCAACACCTGAAAAGACTCTTTTTTCCATTGGATATTCTTTCTTCTTTTGTTGACCATAAAGTTGTGGGTCCATTTCTGGGTTCTCTATTCTGTTCTATTGATCTAGTGTCTGTTTTTGTGCCAGTACCATACTGTCTTGATGATCACAGCTTTGTAATGCAGCTTGAAGTCTGGAATTGTAATGCCTCCTGCTTTTCTTTTCTTTTTCAGTATTACTTTGGCTATTTGGGGTCTTTTCTGGTTCCATACAAATTTTAGAATTGTTTATTCTAGCTCTGTGAAAAATGCTAGTGTTATTTTGATAGGGATTGCATTGAATGTGTAGATTGCTTTGGGTAGTATATACATTTTAACAATATTTGTTCTTCCAATCCATGAGCATGGAATGTTTTTCCATTTCTTTATGTCTTCTTCAACTTCTTTCATAAGTGTTCTATAATTTTCAGTGTACAGATCTTTTACCTCTTTGGTTAGGTTTATTCCTAGGCACCTTATGGTTTTTGGTGCAATTGTAAATGGGATCGATTCCTTGATTTCTCTTTCTGCTGCTTCGTTTTTGGTGTATAGAAATGCAACAGATTTCTGTAAGTTGATTTTATAACCCATGACTTTGTTGAATTCATGTATGAGTTCTAGAAATTTTTTGGTGGAGTCTTTGGGGTTTTCTGCATAGAGTATCATGTCATCTGTCATTAGAGAAAGTTTGACTTCTTCCTTGCCAATTTGGATGCCCTTTATTTCTTTTTGTTGTCTGGTTGCTGAGGCTAGGACTTACACTACTATACTGAACAACAGTGGTGAGAGTAGACATCCCTGTCATGTTCCTGACCTTAGGGGAAAAGCTCTCTATTTTTCCCCATTGAGGATGATATTAGCTGTGGGTCTTTTGTATATGGCCTTTATGATGTTGAGGTATGTTCCTTCTATCCCTAATTTCTTGAGGGTTTCTATCAAGAAAGGATCCTGTATTTTGTCAAATGCTTCTCTGCATCTATTGAGAGGATCATATTGTTCTTCTCGTTTCTTTTATGAATATGTGGTGTATCATGTTGATTGATTTACAAATATTGAACCATCCCTACAACCCAAGAATAAATCCCACTTGATCATGGTGAATAATCCTTTTGATGTACCATCGATTCAAATAGCTAATATTTTGTTGAGAATTTTTACATCCATGTTCATCAGGGATATTGGTCTGTAATTCTCCTTTTTACTGGGGCCTTTGTCTGGTTTTGGAATCAAGGTAATGGTGGCCTCATAGAATGAGCTTGGACGTTTTCCTTCCATTTCTATTTTATGCAAGGTTTTCAGAAGAATAGGTATTAATTCTTTTTAAATGGTAGGATTCCCCTGGGAAGCCATCCAGCCCTGAATTCTTTGTTGGAAGATTTTTGATTACTGATTCAATTTCTTTGCTGGTTATGGATGTCTGTTCAAATTTTCTATTTCTTCTGGTTTCAGTTTCAGTAGTTTATATGTTTCTAGGAATTTATCCATTTCTTCCAGATTGCCCGATTTGTTGGCTTGTAATTGCTCATAATAGTCTCTTATAATTGTATTCCTGTGGTGTTGGTTGTTATGTCTCCTCTTTCATTCATGGTTTTATTTATTTGGGTCCTTTCTCTTTTCTTTTTGATAAGCCTGGCTAGGGGTTTATCACTTTCATTAATTCTTTCAAAGAACCAACTAGTTTCATTGATCTCTTCTACTGTTTTTTTTTTCTTTATTTCTATATCATTTATTTCTGCTCTAATATTAATTATTTCCCTTCTTCTGCTGTTTTAGGCTTTATTTGCTGTTCTTTTTCCAGCTTCTTTAGGTGTAAGATTAGGTTGTGTATTTGAGACTTTTCTTGCCTCTTGAGATAGGTCTTTATTGCTATATATTTCCCTCTTATAACTGCCTTTGCTGTGTCCCAAAGTTTTTGCACTGTCGTGTTTTCATTTTCATTTGCTTCAGTGTATTTTTTTAATTTCTTTTTTCATTTCCTGGTTGACCCATTCATTCTTTAGTAGGATGTTCTTTAATCTCTGTGTATTTGTGCTCTTTCCAAATTTTTTCTTATGGTTGACTTCAAGTTTCATAGCATTGTGGTCTGAAAATATGCAGGGAATAACCCCAGTCTTTTGGTACCAGTTGAGACCTGATTTGTGACCCAGGATGTGATCTATTCTGGAGAATGTTCCATGTGCAATAAAAAAGAATGTATACTTTGCTGCTTTAGGATGAAATGTTCTGAACATATCTGTTAAGTCCATCTGGTCCAGTGTGTCATAAAATGCCCTTGTTTCCTTGTTGATTTTCTGCTTAGATGATCTGTCCATTGCTGTGAGTGGAGTGTTAAAGTCATCTACTATTATTGTATTATTATCCATGAGTTTCTTTAAGTTTGTTATTAATTGATTTATATATTTAGCTGCTTCCAGGTTGGGGGCATAAATATTTACAGTTATCTTCTTGTTGGATAAACCCCTTTATTATGACATAGTGTCCTTCATCTCTTGTTAGTCTTTGGTTTCAAATCCAGTTTGTCTGATATAAGTCTGGCTACCCCAGCTTTCTTTTGATATCCATTAACTTGTTAGATGGTTCTCTACCTCCTCACTTTCAATCTGGAGGTGTCTTTGGGTCTAAAATGAGTTTCTTGTAAGCAGCATATCAACGGGTTTTTTTTTTAAATCCATTCTGCTACCCCATGTTTTTTGATTGAAGCATTTAGTCCATTTTCATTCAGAGTAATTATCGGTAGATATGAATTTAATGCCATTGCATTACCTGTAAATTTGCTGTTCCTGTATATTGTCTCTGTTCCTTTCTAGTCTTTGTTCCTTTTGGTCTCTAAAATACTTCTAGTATTTCTTTCAGAGCTGGTTTAGTGTTCATGAACTCCTTTGGGTTTTGCTTGTCTTAGAAACTGTTTATCTCTCCTTCTATTCTGAATGACAGCCTTGCTGGATAAAGTATTCTTGGCTGCATATTTTTCCCATTTAGCATGTGGAATATATCATGCCACTTCTTTCTGGCCTGCCATGTCTCTGTGGACAGGTTTGCTGCTAACCTTGTGTCTACCCTTGTAGGTTAAGGACCTTCTGTCCCTAGCTGCTTTCAGGATTCTCTTTATCTTTGTATTTTGCAAGTTTTACTATGATATGTCTTGGTATTGACCTGTTTTTGTTGATTTTGAGGGGAGTTCTCTGTGCCTCTTGGACTTGAATGCCTGTTTCCTTCCCCAGATTAGGGAAGTTTTCAGCTATAATTTGTTCAAATAAACCTTCTGCCCCCTTTCCCCTTTCTTCTTCTTCCTATGATACAGATATTATTGTGCTTTGTGGAATCTCTGAGTTCCCTAAGTCTATATTCATGATCTAATAGTTTCCTTTCCCTCTTCTTTTCAGCTTCATTATTTTCCATAATTTTATCTTCTCTATCACCTATTTGATCCTCTGCTTCTTCCATCCTTGTTGTGTTTACATCTAGTTGGTTTTGCATCTTAGTTGTAGCATTTTTTATTTCAGCCAGACTAGTTTTTAGGTCTTTTATCTCTGTAGCCAGGGTTTCTCTGGTGTCTTCTATGTTTCTTTCAAGCCCAGCTGGTATTCTTACGACTGTCATCCTAAATTCTTATTCAGATATATTGCTTATACCTGTCTTGGCTAAATCCATGGTTGTGATTTCTTCTTGATCTTTCTTTTGGGGAGAATTCCTCTATCTTGTCATTATGTCTAGTTTCTGTCTTTTGTGTACTATGAAAGCTTATTATGTTTCCTGCTCCTGAGAGTAATACTGTACTAAGAAGGGGTTGTACACTATCCAGGGCCTGATGCTTCAGGAAGTGTTTCTAGTGTATGCTGTGCACTGTTGTGTTTTGGCTGCTTTTTCCCACAGGTCAGTCCTCTACAGAGTTCCTCCTTACTTGCAGGTGGGGAGGGTGGGTGCGGGTGGGGAGAGGGTTTGGACTTTCAACTAGGTGTGCTTTGATTTGTTTGTTAAGAAAAGCCTGATTTAAGGGGAAAAAAAAAAAGCCTGACCAAGGAAAGAGAAAAGGAAAAGAAACAAAAAAGAAAACAAACAAAAAACTATAAGCCTAACTCCAAAGTATAAGAAAGAAAGAAAGAAAAAAGAAAAGGAAAAGAAAAAAAGAAGCCTGATCCAAAAAATGAGAAATGGAAAAAACCAACAAACGAACAAAAAGCTATAAGCCTATACCAAAGGAAAAAAATAAGAAGAAAAAAAATAAAAAATAAAAGCAAGCAAGCCAGCCAGCCAGCCAGGCCCTAGTTCTACCAGAACTGAAGCTGATGCTTTAGAGCACTCATGATCAGCAGGCCTGGTACATGTAGAAGGGCCTTTGTTGGTCTTTTGAGTGAGAGGCCCAGGCCTGCTGTACTGCCTGTACTGCCTTATAGTCAGACCTGCCCTTGCAAAGATGCCCCTGCTGGATGTAAGGGGGGTGGGGTTTGGTATAAGCAACTCCAGCCTCTACTGGAAGCGCTGTTTCTCTCTGAAGTCCCACTATGCTGGTTGGTGGGGTCTGGAAGATGGCATCACTCCACCCTCTTGTCCTTGGGGAAGGGAACTCATGGCCACCACTATTCGGGAGGCCCTCACAGAAATGCAAACAATTTCTTTGCCTGTGTCCTAGGCTTTTGTAAGATTGCTGCCCTCAACCTGTCTGTACCTGGCCATTGGCTGGCCTGGTGCCACAGTTCTCTTGTGTTTTATCTCTGGCCAGTGGCTAGGATTCAAAACTCCAAATTTTAAAGGGTCCAACAAGCGTGGACATACTCCCTTCTCCCTGAAGAGAGCCTCTGGGGTGCACCTGGCACCATTCTGTCACAGAAAAGCAGTCTCACTACACATGTGCAGGGTGGCTGAGGTCTGTTGTGACAGCACAGTGAGAAGCTGTGACCAGGTTATCTGCCCTCTGTGCACGCCTCTGTCCCCTGCTGCTGAACGGCACTCAGTAGCTCCTAGCAGCGCTTTGTCCTTGGAGAGGCAAAATACCCTCTTCCAAATGTACTCTAGGAAGGGGAGCCATTTCTCCCAATGGGACGCAGGGGGTCCTCTCACCCCAAAATATTGTGTGAATCCTTCACTCTGCTCTCTCTCCTGCTCTTCTCTCTCCCTGACTTCACTCTGCTTCTCTCCCTGACTTCCCTCCCCTTCCTGGCACCTCTGCTTTTCTCTTTCCCAATTCACTTCTCTGAACCTTGCATCTGCCATGTTCTCTCCCTCCAGTTGCGCAGATTGTTTTCTTATTTCTCAGATCCACTTCCTAGTTGTTCAAAATGATTTTATGTTGATCTAGCTGTGGTTTGAGGGATGAGGCAAGCTCAAGGTCCCCCTGCTATTCTGCCATCTTCAGTGTGACTGTATTATTAAATGAGTTATATTTAGTCTAATTGGTACATAAATTTTAGGAGTGAAATGATTCCCCTCTGTGTTAAGCTGGCAAAATACCATTGTAAAGCTGCTATGTGAAGACTTTTTCCAAGTGCAAAGCCATGATATTAGCTTGTCATCCTATTGTATAGTTCCCTCCTATAATTGTGGGTGTGCAGTTTGCATTTAACTGTTGTGTTTTATTTACTTTATTTACTGTGAAGATGCCCTTGGCCACACATTTCTAGATTCCTCAGGCTTTATACTTTATGGCTTTTTGTCAACCAATTTGGGAATTGTAATCTATGTTATATAATTTATAAGAAGATTGAGTATATATTGCTTTTTATTTTCCATTTGAATTATAGTTATTCAGAATCATAAAAAGCACATTGATAAAGTAATACACAGATTTTTTTTTAATTACAAAATCTGGAAACGCAAATAGGAGTTATGAGACATTGTGTTATAAATGGTGGCACCACTTTTTGAAAAATGAAGGCAAGCTCTTTTAATGCTATAATTTTCTAGACCACCTTGCACTCCCAGCAAAAAAGGAGGGAAGAGCTAGGGAGGTGAAAGAAAAATTTTTAGTTCTGAGAACTGTTAATAAAAATGGAGACTCTCTAGATAGAGGATAAGAAAGACAAAGGGATAAATTTATCTTAGGAGGAAGCTCTAATTCCCATTTCACATTTGGCTTAACATTTACAACAGTGTCTACTACCCTTTTTATATCTAGCTGCTAAGGAATGTTGTGTTTGCCAAATATGTTCAAATTAAATTATTGGGAGGACTCCTCATTGAAAATACATTTGTGAATTTTATGGTGGAGGAAATTAAGTCATCTTCACACTCAACTAACTCTTGGAAGGATCTGGTGAAGAAGAAGAACTGAAACTGACCCACCTCCTCAAGGATTTTCCATAGGTACAAGGAAGAAAGGAAGGCATCCTGTGTTGGAAAGTAGAGGAAGGAAAGAGTATTTTACGGGCAAAGTGTTGTAGAGGCAGGAATTCATCATTCTAGCTAGGAGGAGAGCAGGTAGACCGGTTTGACTGGCTTGGAAAATTTGGGAACTTGAGAGTTTACCCATAAAAGGGGCAGTGTAATTTGGGGACAGACTGTGAAGTTACCTGAATATTACCAATATAAAATATTTGGACTTTACTCTGTAGGATATAGGGAGACATTGCTCTTGGAAGAAGGAGCTGGTGTCTTATTACCTTTTTCTGTCCACTGTCTTTAATACAGTACCTGGCACACTGCAGACATTCAGTAATGTCTGAATTGAATGAATGAGAGAAGAGAAGTAGCTTCAATGACTCAGGAGTTTCTTTCTCCAGCCTAGATCTCTCCTTTGGGCTACAGAGTCATGTATTCAGGTATCTTAACTTAGTTGATTCAAAGGTACTTCACTTAGTTGATTCAAAGATACTTCAAAGTCACTATGTTCCTCACTGATATCATAATTTCCAACCCAAATCTGGTCCTCTTTAGTTTTCTTTATTTCACTGAATGATGCCACTATCCATGTACTTATATAAATCGGAAATTCAAGAGTCAGACTTAACCTGTCTTATCCACCATAGCCAACATGTCACCAAATTCAGTCGATTTCTATATTTACCAATTTATATATATCACCAATTTCTATTGATTTCATCTTCTTAATATTCCTCATATAAACTCACTTTGTGCTGCAAACAACCCACCCAGGACTACTGCAGTCACTTTTGAACTGGTCTTTTTGCAAAACCACTCTGATTTTTTCCCAGAAAAATTTCTCCTCAGCAAACAAAGAGAGTTTTTTCTATATGCAGATAAGATCATGTTATTCTAAACATAAAATGCCTAAATAAATTCTTATTCTTATGTAAGACTAAATCCTTAACATGGCCTACAAGGCCCTCTACACTGTGGCCCACTACCCTCCCAGGTGTTTTCAGTTCTTACTCCTCTAACTCTTTCTTTGAACTTCTGCTGGGTCCCCATGTCTTCAGGCAAGTCTCTTTTGCCCTCCTTCCAATTCCTCTCCTAAAGTACCATAGGTTTGGTCTTGTAGCTTATATCAGATTTGAAACTGTTCATTTATTCATTTTACTTGGTTATTAACACTTTTCCACAGATCATGAGCTCTATGAAGGTAGAGTCTGTTTTGGTTAGCTTGGGCTGCTAAAATAAGAATACCACAGATTGAGTGGCTTCAACAACAGACATTTATTTCTCACAGTTCTAAAAGCTGAGGAGTCCAAGATCAAGGTGTGGGTGGATTTGGTGTCTGCCGAAGACTTGCTTCTTGGGTTGTAAATGTCCACTTTCTTGCTATATCCTCAGATGGCCTTTTCTTGGTGTGCATGCATGGAGAGAGCTCTTATTCCTCTTCCTTATGTAAGGGCACCCATCTCTTCATGAGGGCACCACTCTCATTAACTCATCTAAAACTAATTGTCTCCCAAAGACCCTGTCTCCTCAGATATATCACATTGGGAATTAGGGCTTCAACATATGAATTTTGGAGGCATACAAACACTTAGCCCATACAGAGTCTGTTCAAAAGTGCATTTCCAGTAGCTAGCATAGCAACCAGTGGTCATTCAAGGAATTCTCATTAATTAAATATATGTGTATGTATATATATATATATATATATATATATATATATGTATACACACACACACACACACACACATATATATATATGTATGGTGGTGATGGCATGGAGCCTGAGCACGTGAACAGGTGTATGAGGCATTGGAGACTATTAGAATGTTCTAATCCTGAAATAACAAGAGCCTGAATTGCCTCTGTGGCAATGACAAGAATAAATTTAGGTGCACAAAGTATTGTGAGGACAGAGTTGATGAGAGAGGCAAAAGCAGCACAGTGAACCCAATCTTTTGAATCCAAAGGTACCCTCTGGAGGTCTGCAAGAGAGTTCATGTGTCCTATACAGCCTCAGAGGGGCCTCCAGTGTGTGGGTGTTCAGGTGGGACTGGGGAGACAGGCACTTGTATGCTGCTTATATTGAAGCTGCTCTTTGATTTGCTGCTGTGGCATCTATTTGCAGAATTTGACTAGTTTTTCATTTTAGATTCATGTTTTTTTGTATTGTTTTAGCTCAGAAATAAATAGCATGCTCTGAGTCATCAATGAGAAAAGAGTACTGAACTGTACTTTTTTTTTTTTAATTTTACTATGTTATGTTAGTCACCATACAATACATCATTAGTTTTTGATGTAGTGATCCACGATCCATTGTTTTCATATAACACCCAGTGCTCCATGCAGTACGTGCCCTCCTTAATACCCATCACCAGGCTAACCAATCCCACCTCCCTCCTGCCCTCTAAAACCCTGTTTGTTTCTCAGAGTCCATAGTCTCTCATGGTTCATCTCTCCCTCCAATTCCCCCCGCCCCTTTTTCCCTTCCTTCTCCTAATGTCCTCCATGTTATTCCTTATGTTCCACAAATAAGTGAAACCATGTGATAATTGACTTTCTCTGCTTGACTTATTTCACTTAGCATAATCTCCTCCAGTTCCATCCATGTTGACGTAAAAGTTGGGTATTCATCTTTTCTGATGGCTGAGTAATATTCCAT
>NC_058403.1:83428328-83491715 GCF_002201575.2 Neomonachus schauinslandi | reverse complement strand
TTTCTGATGGCTGAGTAATATTCCATTGTATATATGGACCACATCTTCTTTATCCATTCATCTGTTGAAGGGCATCTCGGCTCTTTCCACAGTTTGGCTATTGCGGACATTGCTGCTATGAACATTGGCTTGCATATGGCCCTTCTTTTCACTACATCTGTGTCTTTGGGGTAAATACCCAGGAATGCAATTGCTGGGTCATAGGGTAGCTCTATTTTTAAATTTTTGAGGCACCTCCACACTGTTTTCCTAAGTGGCTATACCAACTTGCATTCCCACCAACAGTGTAAGAGGGTTCCCCTTTCTCCACAACCTCTCCAACATTTGTTGTTTCTTTCCCTGTCCATTTTTGCCATTCTAACTGGTGTAAGGTGGTATCACAGTGTGATTTTGATTTGGATTTCCCTGATGGCTAATGATGATGAACATTTTTTCATGTGTCTGTTAGCCATTTGTATGTCTTCTTCAGAGAAGTGTCTGTTCATCTCTTCTGCCCACTTTTTGACTTGGTTATTTGTTTTTTGGGTGTTGAGTTTGAGAAGTTCTTTATAGATTTTGGATACCAGCCCTTTATCTGTAGTGTCATTTGCAAATATCTTCTTCCATTCTGTGGGTTGCCTCTTTGTTTTGTTGACTGTTTCCTTTGCTGTGCAGAAGCTTTTTATCTTGATGAAGTCCCAAAGATTCATTTTTGCTTTTGTTTCACTAGCTTTTGGAGATGTATCTTGAAAGAAGTTGCTGTGGCCGATTGAACTGTACTTTTGAACTAACTGTAGTCAGGGTTCATCCTCAAGGATTTACTGCCACAGGATATCAATTTCAAAAATGTAAAGTGCATGGTGATTGCTCTGTGGTACAGAGGCCATGATTCAATTCTTCTAAAGGACACAAGAAATGAATTAAGCATATTTTTTCCTCTATTTAAAATCATAAAAACAGGGCGCCTGGGTGGCTCAGATGGTTAAGCGTCTGCCTTCGGCTCAGGTCATGATCCCAGGGTCCTGGGATCGAGTCCCACATCGGGCTCCCTGCTCCTTGGGAGCCTGCTTCTCCCTCTGCCTCTCTCTCTCTCTCTCATGAATAAATAAATAAAATCTTTAAAAAAAAAAAAAATAAAATAAAATCATAAAAACAAAAACATCATACAAGTCATGTGTATTTTTATTTAGCATGTTTTCTTCTAGTCCCTGAGCATTTATATAAATATCTCACAGTTATACTCATGTTTCCAGTTGTATTTATTACTTTTCATTTGATGTAGAAAATATTTTCCCATGCTTCATATAGTCTTCCTAAATACCCTTTTTCATAAATCCGTATTTCACAGATTTAGATACCTTGATTTATTTTATTATTCTTCTACTTGAATATTTTAGATTTATTTCCAAATATTTATTCTTAGATTATGTTGCAGTACATATGACTTTTTTCCTCCTGTTAATTTATTTACCTGACATACGTTCCTCAAAATGGGAATAAGTTAAATAGTAAAAGCCTCTGGAAGTCTTGATACATATAGCTAAATTGCTTTACTAATGGGTTACAGCAGTTACATATATCAAAAGTATATGAATGTCAAACAAATATAGCTGCACACTTACCATGTACAGTGTCCTGTTTTAAGTATTGTAAAGCAAGTGGTATCTTTGGGAGAGAAAGGAATAGCATTATAAGGTTATGACTTGGAATTATACTATGTTTGGAAAAACACAAACTCAAATAGGAAACAAGTCTTTGGAGGATACAGAATTGTAGTATAAGAAATGTAGGCAGTCCATGAGATATTGAGAGAATATCAGGCATATGAAGCATGGAGAACAGGGGGAAAAAAAAAGAATGGAGAATGGGAGTTCCTTTTTTTTTTTTTTCACCTTCAAGTTTTTACTTGAATTCTACTTAGTTAACATATAGTGTAATTTTGTTTTCAGGAGTAGAATTTAGTGACTCATCACTTACATATAGCACCCAGTGCTCAACACAAGTGCCCTCCTTAATACCATCACCCATTTAGCCCAGCCCCGACCCACCTCCCTCCATCAACCCTCAGTTTGTGGAGAATGGGAGTTCTTAAACATAAGGTTGAGATGAGTGAGAGAGCTGCAGGAGGAGAATGAGCCTGGATTAGTTTCCTGGGACTGCAGTAACACAGTTCCATACACCAGGTAGTTTATACAACACAAATATGTTGTGCCACAGTTTTGGAGGCCAGAAGTCCAAGGTGAGGATGTTGGCAGGTTGGTTTTGTTTTAAACCTGAGGGCTGGGAGGGTAAATCTCTTCCGTTTCTCTCCTAGCTCCTTGTAGCCTCTCTCTGGCATTCCTTGGCTTGTA
Source organism: Neomonachus schauinslandi (assembly GCF_002201575.2). Classification (NCBI taxonomy): domain Eukaryota; kingdom Metazoa; phylum Chordata; class Mammalia; order Carnivora; family Phocidae; genus Neomonachus; species Neomonachus schauinslandi. The sequence continues at coordinate 83,489,385 of NC_058403.1, read as the reverse complement.
CATGACATTCTCTGTGTCTTGCTTCACATTCTCTTCTCTCTATCTCTGTGCCCAAATTTCCCCCTTTTTTTTTTTTAAAGATTTTATTTATTTATCTGAGAGAGAGAATGAGATAGAGAGAGAGAGCATGAGAGGGGGGAGGGTCAGAGGGAGAAGCCGACTCCCCGCTGAGCAGGGAGCCCGATGCGGGACTTGATCCCGGGACTCCAGGATCATGACCTGAGCCAAAGGCAGTCGCTTAACCAACTGAGCCACCCAGGCGCCCCTCAAATTTCCCCTTTTTATAAGGACATAGTCATATTGGATTAGGGCCCACTCTAATAACCTCATCTTAATTTGCTCATCTGCAAAGACTCTATTTCCCAATAAAATCACTTTCACAAGAGGGGCTGTGGACTCCAGCATCCTTCTGAGACACTCAGTTCAACCCATAACAAACTCAAAATGCAAATCTGTGAACAGGTAAGGATGGATTAAGTGCAGTACAAAGCATGAGCTTTGAAGTCAGGCAGTGATAGTTTGAGTCCCAGTTTGGCTATTTATTGCTTCTGTGATTTTTTTTTTTTACATTTACATTTCTTTTTAAAAGATTTTATTCATCTGAGAGAAAGAAAGCATGAGCAGGGGGAGGGGCAGCAGAAGGGGAGAGAAAGGACAAGCGGACTCCCTGCAGAGTGGAGAGCCCTACATGGGGCCTGATCCCAGGATCCTGAGATCATGACCTGAGCTGAAGTCAGATACTCAGCTGATGAGGCATCCAGGCACTCCTGCTTTTGTGATCTTGACTAAGTTATTTAATGTCTCTGAGCTTTTACTTGCCTCATCCTAAAATGGAATTAGTTGTGCTTATTTTGCAGTGTTATTATGAGGACTGGGGCTAATGGAAGCATCTTGGCACAGTACCTGACACTTCCTAATTGTTTGATAAATGGTAGCTTAAAAATGTTACTCTTTAGAGCTGGTGGGGTTTCCCTGAGGCTGATGGGCCAGGGGATTCTTTCTGAATGGGGATATGAACATCATAGTTAATTTCTCTTAAGGAAATATTTCTTCCAGTGAAGCTTTAGGATCCAGGTAGTGGCCAAAGGTCAACTTTTCCTTTGTACAAATCAGCAAAATCATAACAGTGTTCTTTAGAAAGTTCTGCCATATTATTGTGCTAGTATTATTTAATGAGTGACCTGTCATTTCCTCACAGATTTGAAATACCACTTTTATTATATTATGTTCACATATATACCTGGTTTTATTTCTGGGCTCTCTGCCTTCCACTGACCTATTTTTAATTCCTGTACCAGGACCACATTGTATTTTATTTTATTTTATTTTATTTTATTTTATTTTATTTTATTTATTTATTTTATTTGACAGAGAGAGAGATAGCGAGAGCAGGAGCACAAGCGGGGGAGTGGGAGAGGGAGAAGCAGGCTTCCCGCTGAGCAGGGAGCCCGATGTGGGACTCGATCCCAGGACCCTGGGATCATGACCTGAGCCGAAGGCAGACGCTTAACAACTGAGCCACCCAGGCGCCCCTACCACATTGTATTTTAATGTAACTTTAAGTTACATGAACTTTTCAGTTGTTTTCTAATAAACGTATATAAGTTTATGCATTTTCTTCTAAATACCCTGGTTGCACCACAGAGGTTTTAATATACAGTATTCTCATAATTGTTTATTTGTAAGTAGATTAATTTTGGTGGCTTTTAAGATACTTTGTTGTAAACTTATAGTATTGAATTGTGACTGAGTAATGTGGCCTGTAAATTTAAACTTTGAGGGATTCATTGAGAGTTGTTTTGTGACTTTACACATGACTATGTTTTTGGTAGTGTTTCCAGAGTTGTTTGAAAGGAAAGATAGTCTCTGTATGTTTGGTATTCATTCTCCATACATTAATAAAATCATTGCAGTGATAGTGTTATTCAGATTCTCTGAAAACTTCTTTATTTTTTGCCTACTTACCCTATCCTTTTCTGAGAGAGATGAATTAAGGTTTTCTATTTAAATTGAGACTTTGTGAATACAATCCCCATTTTTTTCTAACAGCTTTTGCTTTATATTTTGATGGTATGCTATTTAGTCATGATGGTTCATGACTATAGTTATCTTCTTAGGGGAATTACAGCTTATATCACTATAAATCCCTCCTTGTTCCATTTCATGCTTTTTGACTTGAATTCTATTTTTTTATGCTAATAATGCCACACATGCTTTCTTTTATTGTGATTTTCCTGGCATATATTTATCTATGCTTTATTTTTAACCTTTCTCCATTAATTGTAAGTAGCATATAGCTAGAAATTAAATCTTTAACTTTAATTTACTTTTATGGGTATATTTGCTCTTATTCTCACCACCTTATTTTATGTTTTCATTTTATCATACTTTATTATGTGTATATATATTTTTTTCTTATGATTTTCCCCATAGATTACATTATTTTCTCTGTTGCTTTTTCCCTTTAGTGGCTTGAAGAAAAATTTCTGTTTTTGTTCTTCTTTTAAAAAAATTGAAGTATAGTTGACATACAATATTATATTAGTTTCAGCGACTTGACATTTATATACATTACAAAATGATAACCATGGTAAGTCTAGTTACCATCTGTCACCATACAAAGTTATTACAGTATTATTGATTATATTCCCTATGCAATACTTTCACATACTCGTGATTTATTTTATAACTTGGAAGTTTGTATCTGTTAATCCCCTTCACCTGTTTTGTCCATCCCCTCATCCCCCTCTATGTTCTTTATCTTAAAATTTTTAATGAACATATTGAAATATTTTTCTATGTAAAAAAAATTAATAGTTAAGTGTATTGTAGTCCCACACCATCTCTATCTTTCATTCCTTATAACCAAGATGTATTGTAATCATCTAGATTTTGTTTCTGAGGTGTTATTTATTTATCAGTGTTTTCATTTTAAATAGACTTTATTTTTTGGGGACAGTTTTATATTTACAGAAAAAATTTAAAAGATAATGCAGAGAGTTTTTATATACCTTAGACTCATTTTTCCCTATTAGTAACATTTTACATTATTACTATAATACGTTTGTTATAATTAATGAACCAATATTGATATAGTATTATTTAATAAAACCCAAAGTTTATTCAGATTTCCTTTTTTTTTTTTTTTAATCTAATATACTTTTTCCATTCCAGGATCCAATCCAGGATATCACATCACACCTTGTTGTTATGTCGCCTTAGACTTCTCTTGGCTATGATAGTTTCCCAGACTTTTCTTTTTTATGACTGTATTAATTTCTTGTGCCTGCGATAACAAATTACCACAAAACTTGATGCTTACAACAATGGAAATGTGTTCTTTCACAGTTCTGGAGGTTAGATGTCAAAATCTAGCAGGGCCACCCTCTCTCTGGGGCCCTAGGGGGGAACCTGTAATTTGCCACTTCCAGTGTCTGGTGGCTGCCCTGGCGTTCCTGGGCTTGTGGCTGCATCACTCCAGTCTCTGCCTCTGTCTTCCCATGGCCTTCTCTGTGTGTCTCTGTTAGATTTCCCTTCCTGCTTCTGTCTTCAAGGACACTTGTGGTGGCATTTAGAGCTAACTCAGCTAATCCAAGGTAATCTCTTCATTTCAAAATCATTAATTTAATCACATCTGCGAAGACTCCTTTTGCAAATAAGGTAACATTTACAAGTTCCAGAGATGAGGACCTGGCCTCTTTGGGTGGTCACTATTTAACTTACAAAATGACTTTGGCAGTTTTAAGGAGTACTGATCAGATATTTTATAGGATGGCTTCTATTGGACACGTCTGATGTTTTTCCCATAATTAGACTGGGTTTATGGGGGTTTTGGGGCATAAGCCACAGAGGTAAAGTGCCATTTTCATCTCATCACATCAAGAGTACATAGTATTAACATGATTTATTACTGTTGATGTTGCCCTCGGTCACTTGGTTGGGATGATGTTTGTCAGATTTCTTCACTGTAAAGTTAACTTTTTGTTTCCCACTTTCCATAATGAGCTGTTTAGAATGAAGTCACTATGGACAGGCCACACTTAAGGAGTAGAGAGTTATGCTTCCTTTCCTTGAGGGTGGAGTATCTACACAAATTATTTGATAATCTCTTGCACAGGAGATTTGTCTTATCTCCCCTGTTTGTTTACTTATTCAGTAATTTATATCAGTATGGACTCAAAGGTATTTATTTTATACTTTGGGTTATGATTTAATACTGCTTTATTTCTTTTTTTGCTAAAATTATTCCATCTTTGGCCATGGGAAGCTCTTTCAGGTAGCTCTTGTGTCCCTTTGACATATGCCCCCATCAGTGTAAGGTTTTTTTGTTTTTTTCCTGAGCACTTCCTAACTTTCTGGCACATAAACTGCTCTAGGCTCACCTTGTATATTTTCTTTAAGATTTTATTTATTTATTTGAGAGAGAGAGAGAGAACATGAGAGAGAGAGAGAGTGCATGAGCAGGGGGGAGGGGCAGAGGAAGAGGGAGAAGCAGACTCCCCACTGAGCAGGGAGCCTGATGCAGGACTCCATCCCAGGACACTGGGATCATGACCTGAGCTGAAGGCAGATGCTTAACCTACTGAGCCACCCATCACCTTGTATATTTTCTACACAAGTCCAAGAATCAGCCATTTCTCCAAGAAGCCCTGGTCCTTTTACTGAAGATGGTATTAGAAACAAGATCTGGGTGGTAGGTGCTCCATGCTACTGGAGTGTCATTTATTTTTTTTTAGGTTCTCTCAGCTGACAGAGAAAGGACATATATGTGTATATTTTCACCCAGTGTAGGCACATATCTGTAAATATTTCTCAAATATTATTTTTTAAAAGATTTTATTTATTTATTTGTGAAAGAGAGAGAGTGCAAGCACAAGCAGTGGGGAGGGGTAGAGGGAGAAGCAGACTCCCCACCGAGCAGGGAGCCTAATGTGGAACTTGATCCCAGGTCCCCGGGATCATGACCAGAGCTGAAGGCAGATGCTTAACTGACTGAGCCACCCAGGTGTCCCACATATCTGTAAATATTTCTATATGTAGTCATCTGTATTCATATTAAGTTCTTACTGATGTCTCTAGTTCTAATCCATTACCATCTGGATCATTCTTGTCTACTCTTGCTTACCCATAAATTCCCACTCTAACAGTGAGAAAACTGGCTCCTACTATCTGTTATCCATTTATTTAATTGTTAAATTCCAATATACATGTAAAAGAGTATCAGGATTGTTAATTCATTTCCCCATGGGAACAATTTTATCAACTTGAATACAGTGCTTATGTACACTTCCTTTGCCTTTAGTCTTATAGATTCCATTCATTTCTGAAGTTCTTTAGGTCAGCGTCTTTTAACTCTGCCCCTTTCAGTGAGGTTTTTTCCAATACATTTATAATACAGTTAGGTCCTTTTATCACAGCCTGCATTTCTTTGTAGAATCCCTTGATATCCTAAGTAATTTTAAAATTTGAATAAATTGAAGTTCACTTTTTGCTTTGTAAAGTTCTTTTGGTTAGTACAAATGCATTAATGTTACGTATCTACCATTGCTTTGTGATACAGAATACTTGCTCTGCCCTCAAAATCCCCTGTGCTAAAAATCATCTATCCAACTTTTCCACTCCCCCCTAAGCCTCTGGCAACCATTGATCTTTTTACTTTCTCTATAATTTTGCCTTTTTAAGATTGTAATGTAAGTGGAATCATACAGCATGCAGCCTTTTCAGACTGGCTTCTTTCACATAGCAACAAGCGTTTAATGTTTATCAGTGTCTTTTTTTATTTCTAGCATTTTCTTTGATTCTTTCTTCGTTTTTATCTCTCTGCTTATATTACCCATATGTTCTTGCATTTTGTCTACTTTTTCCATTAGAACTCTTTACATAGTAATCATAGTTATTTTAAGTTCTCCATGTGATAATTTCAAAATCTATGTAATATCAAGGCTGGTTTTGATATTTGCTTTGTCTCTTTAGACAGTTTTTTTTTTAACTTCCTTTTTAGCACGCCTTGTCATTTTTTGTTGAAAACTGGACACTATGGGGTGCCTGGGTAGCTCAGTTGGTTAAGCGTCTAACTGGATTTTGGCTCAGGTCATGAGTCCCAGTTTGTGAGCTCAAGCCCCACGTTGGCTCTGTGCTCAGCAAGGAGTCTGCTTGAGATGCTCTCCCTCTGCCCCTCCCTGCCTCATGCTCCCTCGCTCTCTTTCTCTCTATAATAAATAAATAAAATAACTTTTTAAAAAAAATTAAAAAAGAAAACTGGGTTACCATGTATTGGCTAATAGGAACTGAGATAAATAGGTCTTTAGTATGAGGTTTTATGTTAATCTGGCTAGGAGTTAGGTTGTGTTTAATATTGCCTATAGCTGTAGATGCCAGAGGCCTCAGTTTCCCTTAGTGTCCTTGTTTTTGTTTCCCTTGTTGTGTGTGGGTTTCCCTAAGAACTTTTTCTTAAATAAAATCTGTACTTTGCAGCTCCTTCCACTCCAAGTCACTATTATTATATTGAAGCCCTATTGATGTGGTGCTAAGGTATGGGAGAGAGGAACATTATATAATCTTATAGTGAAGTCTCAGTTTTTAATGGGCTGTTGTCCTTGTGTTGTGACCTTCACAAATGTTTCCTAGCCTTTTTTCTCCCCCTTTAGGTGAGACAAGAAGGTTAGAGGGGCTGGAGTTGGGTAATTGCCCTTTCCCCAGATCAGATGGTAAAATGTTTTTTCTTGGAGAGTAGACCTTTTTATGGAGAAGGCTCTTAGTTCTTTCATAGCATTTACATCTCCACTCCCTTTGCCACAGATACAAGGGAATTTTTCTTGGATCTTTACCTTGAGAACCTGGCAGTAATCTTGGGGGTAAAACCCATGAAAGTGTAGGCGCCTTCCTAAGTTCGGGCTCCCAGCAATTTCTCACTTGTGAGCTAATCCATATTTGGCTTCCAATAATTTATAAAATTACCATTTAAGTGGTTCTACATTTTTGGCTCTAGTGGCTTCTGTTGCAAAGTAACCTGATCACATCTGAGATTATCATGTTGATATTGTAAACTGTTGTGAGCTGTGACTGGCTATGATTTCAGGGTGGTGATTTGCCCTGTGACCTGAATTTTCTGATGGATCCAAGCAATATGATTGATTTTTAGTTTGTTTAGCTTTTTTCTTATTGTAAGGATGGGAGTGACTACTTGTAAGCTATTTATGTGTTGGAGCTGAAACCAGAGGTCATGTTATTTATTTTTAATTTAGCATTTTACTCCCCTTCCATTTTAAGAAACATACCAAAAACTTACCTAATGTTTACTATGTATGAGGCACTACACAAAATATTTACGTATTAACCAACTTAATTTTCACAACCTTGTGATGTAGGTATTATAAATCATCCTCTTTTGCAGATGAAGAAACTGAAGTGCAAAGAGGTTAAGTACTTGCCCAAGGTCACATAGCTGGTAAATGGGTATCCAGGGTTCAAAATTCAGGCAGGCTGGCTCCAGAATCTATACTCTTAACCATGACACACTACTGAATCCTTTCTCAGTAATTAAATTGTTTGATGGCGACTACATCACCAAGGAAGGTTTTTGTGGAAAGAGAATTTATTGGTAGTATTGACATTTTTACATGAATAATGTCTATTTTCCCCTCCTGCCAGGTAATATATGGATGAATGAATTGCAGATGCAAAATCCTTTCCTCTTATAACTTTGTAGACAATGCTTCATTATCTCATTATTTTCGAAATTTTTGAAGATGAAAAGTCTGATGCCAATCTGATTTTTATTCTTTTGCAGAATATTTTCTTTTCTCTCTGGGAGCTTGTGTATTTTTCTCATTATCTTTAAAGTTTAGAAATTGCATGATGTGTCTCTTACTTCCCTCATTTTTTTCTGCCTTATGTTTGGTGAGTCTTTTTTGATCTGAAGAATCAAAGCTTTCTTCAGTTCAAAGAAATTCTCCTTTTTATTTCCTTGATTATCTACCATCTACTCCATTTTATTCTATTGCACTTTCAATTAGATAGATATTGTATCTTTAGATCTACATTCAGTCTCTTAATTTTTCTCATATAACTTCTTTGTCTTTTAATTTATTCTCTGGAGACAGGAACAAATTTCTCAGCTCTCTTTTTTTCTGTTATTCTGATCTCAGATCATCTTTGTCTTTAAGCAGTTTCTCAGAATTTCTTGTCCCTTCTTTGTTTCCATTGTTTAGTTGCTTTGCTCTTTTTTTCTCCTTTGTATTCTCATTTTTGTTGAATTTTGGAAGTGAAAAATTATTCTGTTATCTTTGTCTAGAGATCTCAAGAGGGGAGTTAAAATGTAAACACTTTGGAATGTACTCTTGACAGGTTAATATTATAAACTGTTGTGGTCATTTTAGTGATGTTCTAATGATACTGTTTGATTGTTGGTTGGTGAATTTTATTTGCATTTTCAAGTTAAGAATAAAAGATGAGGGCGCCTGGGTGGCCTCAGTTGGTTAAGCGACTGCCTTCGGCTCAGGTCATGATCCTGGAGTCCCTGGATCGAGTCCCGCATCAGGCTCCCTGCTTGGCAGGGAGTCTGCTTCTCCCTCTGACCCTCCCCCCTCTCATGTGCTCTCTCTCATTCTCTCTCAAATAAATAAATAAAATCTTTAAAAAAAAAAAGAATAAAAGATGGGCTAGAGAAAATTCTTGGTTTGGTGAAATAATTCTAAGCCTATGTTCTGGTACCATCATATATCCCCATCAGTAACAGTGGCTCACTAGTGTACTATACTTGGCATTCTTGCTGCCCTTCCCCACTCTCTCCTGGAATTGAGATCACTTATCAGTACTTGAGGTGATCTAGAGGGAAACTTCTGTTAAATTCATGATGCGTTTCAGTTCTTGAAGATTTCTTGTTTACTAATAGACTTCCTTATTGGTCCTGGATGAATATTTTGGAAGGATTGTGGAAGACATTCTCTCAGATAGGGCAGGATATCTTTTACCCTCCAGTTATATGCATCAAAAGAGTTCTCACCCCCATACAACTGGATAACAGCAGATCAGGATATTAAACATCAAATTAGCAGAAGGAGGAAAAATACATTAGGAGTGGGATGGAGAGGTCACACACTGTCATACTAATCTCCGTAGTGAAAAATTCAATAAACAATAAAGGACATAAAAGGTTTTAAGAGTGTATTAAGTGTTGCCACAAGCAAAAAGAGGAAAGCATAAATCAGAAACAATTGTGAGAAGAAAAGACCTAAACACAGGGGCATTTGATAGCAGAAGTTAAATGATCCTAGAATTATGACAATGGCAGATGTTGGGATGCTTTTATTTTTCCCTGTGAGGTTTTAGGGAGTGAGATGGCAAGTGTTTTGAATGATTCTCGAGTTTTCTCAGGCCTCTGAAGTACTTCTAGCTCTAGAGAACCAAAGGGACAGGGTAAGGCCAAGAAGAGAATTTGTAGGTGACTGTATACTTCAGCCCTATTGATAAGAACAAAGGAATGATGACCTGCTTTCCTTCCCTCTCTGCTAGATCACTAAGATAGGAAAGGAGGCAGAAAGTCCAGAAACAAAGGCAAGCATTTGGCAGGAGCTCCTGTAGTATATTAGAAGGCATTAAAGTTTTTCTGATCAGGAAATAGCATGATTGGCACACAGGTGTGGGATGGATCATAGTGAAGGGAAATATAATATGGGGGAGACCAATTGATGACTATTACATGTATTCAGGTGATTAGGTGATGACAGTCTGATTTAGGGTGGTGAGAGTACAAATAGAAAGGTGGGGACAGATTCAAGAGATAATGTTTAGGTAGACTCTAAAGGACTTGAAAAATGGTTGGCATAGAATATGTGAAAGAAGAGCATAGAATACTAACAACACAACAATAACAAGAATAAACTTCTTTTGGGTGTTTTCTATGTCTCAGGAACTGTTATGGCTTCATTAAATGTCATAATTCATTTAATCCTCTCAACAACCTTATGACAGAGGTACTATTATTAGTTCTATTGTACCATGATTAAAAGAGGGCACAAAAAGGTTATGTGATTTACTGTAGGTGACATAACAGATATTGTTAGTATTCAATAGTTGAATCTTGGCTCTATCTCTCACATCATGTGTTTTGGTTAATTCCCCATCCATTTACTTGGGCAGCCAAAATACTTGGAGTCATTCTAGACTTTTCCCTGACCCACATCTACTACATTATTTAGGAACAGTTGATCCTTTTTGTTAAATGTCTCCCACATTCATTTGCTGCTTCTCCATCCCCATCACCCTCTTTCTAGATCAGGTATTCATCTCTTGGCCTGCTGTGATAACTTCCTGGCTGTTTTACCTGATCTTAGTCTAACCACAGCTCCAGACCCTTTTTTCCCTGATTTTATTTTTTATTTTTTATTTTTTTTAAAGATTTTATTTATTTATTTGACAGAGAGAAACATAGCGAGAGCAGGAACGCAAGCAGGGGCAGAGGGAGACGGAGAAGCAGGCTTCCCGCTGAGCAGGGAGCCTGATGCGGGGCTCGATCCCAGGACCCTGGGATCATGACCTGAGCCGAAGGCAGATGCTTAATGACTGAGCCACCCAGGCGCCCCTTTTCCCTGATTTTAAAGCAACGCTGCCCAATAGAATTAGAATGCATTCACATATGTAATTTTATATTTTCTAGTAGAACATTAAAAATCAGAAATAAAAAATTAAAAAGAAATAAGTAAAATTAATTTTAATAAAATATTTAGTCAGATACATCCAAAATTTTCTTATTATTTTAACATGTAATCAATGTAAAATCATTTTTTTTTTTAGATTTCATTTATTTATTTGAGAGAAAGAGAGCATGAGCAGGGGGAGGGGCAGGAGAAGGAGAAGCAGGCTCCATGCTGAGCAGGGAGCCTGATATGGGGCTCGATCCCAGGACCCTGAGATCATGACCTGAGCCAAAGGCAGAAGCTTAACCGACTGAGCCACCTAAGTGCCCCCAATATAAAATCTTAATGGAGTATTTTATATCCCATTATTTCATATTGAAATATGGTACATATTTTATACTTACAAGACATTTCAATTTGGACTACCATATTTCAAGTGCTCAATAATCTTATGTGGTGACCTCTGTAGTGGACAGTACAGCTCTGGAATGATCCTTCTAAATTACAAACCTGGTTCTGTCACTTCCCCAGTCAAAATGCTTTCATTACCTCCCTATCACCTATTAGATAATCTCTGAACTCCATGGGAGGATATAAGAGGATCTTCATGATGTCTCTTGGCTAGCAGTGTGGCCTCATCTCCCTGCTCTCAGTTTACACTCCAGCTACACTGAATACCTTGCCATTGCAGAGAACATTCCTCTTAATGCCTCTAATGCCTTTAAGTGAGTTTCTTCCCTGCTGGGCTGGTCTTTCTTGATTGTCTAGCAAGAAACTACTGATCTTCCTGGTGCCAACTCAGCACAACTCCTCTGTGAAGTCTTCCCTGACCCCTCAGGTGGAAATAGAACTTTAACTCTGAACTTTGTACCTGCCTTAGTGATCATATTTGTACTGAAATTGGTCATGTCTGCCTTCATCAAACTAAAAGCTCTCAAAAGCAGAGGTGTCTTTTCATGTTTGTATTATTAGCATCCACCTGAGTGGCACCTAGAAGGTGTTAAATAAATGCTGGTTGAATGAATGAAAGAAAACAAGTGAAAATCTCCAAGGTTTTGAGTTTGGGTAGATAGGGAGAGGGGTTGTACATCAAAAAAAAAAAAAAAAAAAGTATGTGACTATTAGGAAGATAAGCTTATGTGAGAAGGAAATTTTGCTTTGGTACCAAGCTTGAGGAACAGTGAATTGAGGAACAATATTAAACCTCACCAAAATACTTTTAGCTTTAAAAATGTACTTCCCATTTTTAGTCTTGAATTAAGATCAGAATTTTTAGTTGAGATATAACCTGATCCTAAGAGACTCTGTGATAATATGAAAATTATACTAGGCTTCACAGTGCTCCATTTGACTGATACCTCATCATTAATACAGAGAGGCATGCTTGCAGAATAAATAGATTGATTTTAAAAATATACAAATGGCTCTTTTTGAAAAGCATAACAGATACAAGGAAGTATAGGTAAGAATAAAAGTCATACTCAATCCCACTACCAGAGATAACCAACCACTGTTAATAAATAATTTATTGCATTTGCCTCTTGAAGTGTGTTTTGTTTCATTTTTTAAAGATTTATTTATTTATTTGAGAGAGAGAGCAGAATGAGTGAGAACATGAGTGGGAGGGAGGGACAGTGGGAGAGGGAGAAGCAGACTCACTGCTGAGCAGAGAGCCCAACTTGGGGCTCGATCCCAGGACGCTGGGATCATGACCTGAGCCAAAGGCAGACACTTAACTGACTTAGCCACCCAGGCCCCCTTAACTGTTTTATTATAGTCAATTTTGCAACTTCATTTTTTTTCTTTTTAAAATTGTTTCATAAGTGTCTTCTCATGTCGTTATCACTATGAACATTTTAATGGCTGTATATTATTCCATCTTATGGATATACTATAACAGATTATTGTCCATGTAAATTATACAACCTCATTAAAAAATATAGACAAAAGGATCTAGGAGAGATTGTGAGAGTACTTTCTAGAGAGGAAATTACATGTCAAGTTTATGTGCACAAATGCAATGATGCCCCAATTTCGTAGGATGGGATTACTAAATCGTGCTGTGTGGGTATGACATATACAGCATCTGCCACGTATACATCTTAATGCCCCAAAGTGAAAGAGGTAAATGTTAATGTGTGCAGAAGGCATCCAGGGATACCATGAGTAACTTTGAGGCCTGGTTGTTCCAGGTGGTTTTAGAAGACTGAATATTTGAGTCTCCCCAAAATTCTTAGGTTGAAACCTAATCCCCAGTGTGATGGTATTTGGAAATGGGGCCTTTGGGGGGTGATAAGGTCATAAGGGGAGAGCCCTCATAAGTGGGATTAGAGCCCTTATGGAAGAGGCCCCGGCCCCAAGGAGCTCCCTAGCCCTTCTTCTATATGAGGATACAGTGAAGAAAAGACAACTGTTTATAAATCAGGAAGTGGGCTCTCAGCAACCACTAAATCTGGTGGCACCATAATCTTGGACTTTTAGTCTCCAGTACTATGAGAAATAAATCTCTGTTGTTTATAAGCCACCCAGTCTATGGTGTTTTGTTATAGGAGCCCAAATGCACTAACATAGGCAGTTTGTATGTTTGGTGGGAATAAAGTTGTCTGACCCATTAAGTAATTCATTAAAGAGCTCTTTCTTGATGAGATATGTGGTATCCCCCATGCACTTCCTTGAGGCAGTATGGACATATATACGTATATATATACGTGTGTGTGTGTGTGTATATATATATATAAAGAAATAGAGTAATTCTCCCTGGCAAGGTAACTTTTGAACTGGATCTTATAGGTTTAGTGGGCATCTGGAAGATGAAGAAAGAGTAGGGATGTGCAGGTTATGCCCCATATGCCTCCATTTGCCCCCCTAAATTTATTCTCTGCCCTGTTATGTACCTTAGGGTGCTGTCCCTTAGCATCTATATCATCCAGGATCTGCTCTGGCTTCCATTTGGATTCAGCCAATTGGAGATAATAGTAGGAGGTCAGAAGATAAGAGGAAAGAAAGGTTGGAGTGTTTCTTCTTCTGCTCCCTCCCAGCTTTTCTGCATGGTGCTGCTGGTGGCTGATCTCTCTACATCTTTGTTTCAGGAATATAGCAGGTGGCAGATGGCAGTGCCAAGCACAGAATGAACTGGGAAGAAACAGGATCAGGGAGAATAAAGAGTAACAACTATTATGGTAGTTCCCACAGAGGATGAGGAAGGTCTGTGTTAAGGCAGTGGAGGTGGGCTGGAGATAAGAGGGTACATTTGAGAGACATTTCTGAGGTAGATACTATGAGATTATGAGATTTAGTGATCAGTTAATACAGGGAGTGTATTAGAGGAGGTGAAAGAGGAGGTGAATGTGACAGGTTTTCCCATCTGGCAATACCAAGGTGGCTGATGACAGGAATATGAGGATGAAGTATAGAGGAGAAAAGGGAGAAGATAATGGTCAGATTGACTCAATTTAGATTTTTGTTGCCAGAAGGACATTGGGTTATGCCTACATACTTTCTTGTATTTATAAAGGAATTTTAAATTATTATAATGAGTATGTAAAAGACCTTCTGTGTGTCACACACTTACTACCATGTGGGGGGTTTTGAGATGGGAGCTTTTAGCCATGGAAGAGTTCATCTGTGACTCAAATAATTTATTGATAATAGGATGAAGGAAACTTGGAGCCAATGCTTTAAAAATGTTAAGTAGGGGGAAATATTTTTGGTGAATACAAAAGAGTGGAGAAGATTCCAGACCTTGAGAATGAGTGTAAAAATAAGGGGGTTCTGTTGTCTATTAAGTTTTTCTTTTTAAATTTGGTATTATTCCTGCTAAAATTTATTTTTAAAAGAGTAACATTATCAGCCATTATTGAAGTCAATTTCCAAGGCTAAACTGAGAGGGATGATTTTTCTGTCATTTGTTACCCGGGAGCCTGTACTTTCAGGGCTGTGATTATTTCAAGGTGAAAGGTGAGAAGAAATGCTCCTTACCGTTTATTCAGCTGGGATGTCAGTATTGGTAATCTCACTCGCTGTGGTATTTGAGCCTGTTGGCTCTGAAAGGATTTACTTTTTTGCACAAAGAGAGAGCAGAATGGTGGTGTCAAAGATAAAAAGAAATGAGATTTAGAAAAAGTGGATTTCTGTGTCCACAAAATAGCTTTTTATTCAGGGAAGCTTTAATGGGAATTAGTAGTATTGTTTCACATAAAGGGCTCGATTAACACAGTGCGATGAAAGGTAGATGTATTTATAGTTTAAAATTTATACTTCTCTGTGACATCATTTGGTGAAAAAATCAGGGATTAGTATAAGGCTATTTCTTGTGTTATTAAAACATTTCCATTTTACATTTATAAACACACACATAGATTTTGTTTAAATATTATATCTAGAAGGACCCTTTTATGTACCTGAGGTAGTGGAAGACACCAGGTCAGTCCAGGGACTGGGAAGTAGTAGGAAGTACCTTCCTTTCTGTAATTTTAGGCAAGGACCAGATCTCCTTGTTTGACTACAACTTCTGAAAATAATGGTATTAGACAAGCTTTGGGGGATCATTTCACATGTACTGGAAAAGTTACAATGAACAAGAAGATACAATATCACCTGTCTGGGAGTTTACTGAATTAGAGAAAAGCAGTGTCCTTAGAAATAAATAGATCTTATTTTAATTTTAGTTTGCTATTAAAGATGGGATTTCAGAGATTCTATCCAACCCGTTTATTTTACAAATGAAAAAACAGGCCTGGAGATGTTAACTAACCTGTCCAAGATCTCATAGCTAGTCCATGGCAAAGCTGAGACAATTTACTTAAAGCCCAGTGCATTTTCTGGGGTCCCCACATATCTCACTTTGAGCACAACAGAGCAAAAGTGAGGAATATGGGGAGAGGAAGTATGCTAGTGGGGTTACTTTTTTGCCACTAGAGCCTTTGGGCTTTTAAAAGTTAGTGCTCATAGCTACTATTTTTTCAGTGTGGAGTTCACTATTTCAGCATGGAAGTTAGAGTCAGAATATCAGATGAGTGGGGTGAAAAGGGAAGAGGAGTGATGTGCTAGTCAGAAGCTTGGGTTTACTTTGTGGGATTTTGGGCAGTCATAGCTTCTCTGGGCTTACGTTCCTCAGCTAACCCTTGCTGTTTGGTATCATTGGTATTGTGATGGACATGTCTTGGCCACCCAACATCCATTTCTATTAAATTATTTTTGAGATAGGTGCTTGATTTCCTTTTTGGGATTTACTCTTCCCCCTTAGTGAGACTGTTGTTCAAGGTATCTTGCCTTTCTCGAGCCAAAGGGTAGACACGTTGTTCAAGCCTGTCAATCAGAGTCTCTCTGGGACTTTATTTCCTGAGAGGACCACAAAAAGGTGAAAGAACACATTGTATTTCTGGCTCATGTTGGTAGTGATTCTCAGAAGACACATCCATCAGTTCCTGCTAGTTGGATCCCTGGTGTTGCCCTTGTTCTCATTTCTTCCCAGATGAATGGATGTTTCTTCTCCAGCCTTCCCTTCATGTCACTGAATTACTCACCATCTTTCTATTTCAGTTTTCTTCCTAAGTTAGCTAGATTTAGTTTCTATTGCTTAGAACCTAGATTGGTATACCCATAGACTTATAAGGCTAAAATAAAAAGTAAGCCTTCAATAAGATATTATTATTACATATGTATATTAATCCTTTTTTCTTCAGTGTTTTCTAAATTACATATTTAGAGGTCCTGACATGCAGTTTGTTTGGTGTTACATGTCTTAGTCAACTGGGTATAGCACATGTATTTGCAGCCTGGGAATTTTTGGCCAGAAAGTAACTATCCTCCATCCTAATATTTAAGGTTCAAGAGCAGATAGAATCTTAGTTCTTGAGGGAGGGAAGAAATGTAAAAAGGAAATGTGCAACTAATGAATCGTTGAACACTACAACAAAAACTTATGATGTACTGTAGGCTGGCTCACTGAAACATAATTAAAAAAATAAAAGAAAATGTGCAGAAGGTTTCACAGACTGCCACAAATAAGATAGCAAAACCTTGAAAAGCAAAGGCTAGATGTGCCTTTAAGTAAGGGCTCCTTTTTCTCATTTCAGTTGATGTCAAGCCAGGGACCTGGAGCCCAAATAGAGATTTAGAATTTGTTACACTCTCCAGGTGCTTCACATTTGTGCTCCTCACTTCCAGAGAAGACTATCTCTTGTATTCCTCCCGAATTCCCACGTCATTACCTCTCTGAGGGAATGAAGCATTAAATAAGAAGTATTATTCAGCTCTGGGGCTGCTCAGAGTGACCCTTCTAAAATGGTACTGTGACCTTTTTAAGTTGACAAAGCTTATGAGAAACACATTATATACACCATGATCATTTTGAAGGAGGGTCTTTTGTATAAATAACACATAAGGCAATGGTTCTCAAACTTTAGCATGCATTAGAATCCCTAAGGAGCTTGTTAAAAATACAGATTTTGGGGCCCCATCCCTGGAATTTCAGATTCCCATTTGGTCTGGGGTAAAGTCCAAGAATCTGTATTTCTAATAATGCTGCTAGTCTGGGCATCATGCATTGAGAATGTTGATCTAGGGTAATAATTTAAAAACTCAATATGCTTATCACTTACATTTTGGATTACATGACCTTGAGGCTAGGGAGGGGATTGAATTAGGGTTATAACTGCAGGAGTGCAGAGAAAAAGGAAGGATTAATCATCAGTTATTACCAACACAATTTTCAAGCAGGCAAGATAACAGACTAGAAAGTAAGACCTGGCTGATGAAGAAAAGGATTTTGTAAACTCCTTTATCTCCTCCTTTAATATATGAAGACGCAAACCAATGAATCTGATCAAGGAGTTGTTTTGTTTTGCTTTTTTGAGCATACAATTTAAATATGGAAGGTTTTAGTGAAGAGGTAAGACAAAAGGGAAAAACTGGTCTCTTTCACCCTCCTGGACTAAGGGTTGGAAAGCCAACTATGAGATGTGTGTCTCTAAGCTGAAGTCTCTTGAGGGGAGATAGTGGATATAGGGACTCCTGCCTTTGTTCCCACTGCAGTCTGGAAGGAGATAACTTCAGCGACCTGTGTGTAGCTGTGTCAAAGTCACCTTGATGGCTCAGTGTGGTTGCATGGAGAGAGGATCTGAGTTTAGGTGCCTTGAGTCTCCCTTAGATTCCATGCAGTGTGGGAAGAATCCAGAAGTTCACTTGTTCCCTGTGGATGGGGAAGGTAGCTGAAGGTGCTAATCGTGGGCTTATCTAAAGGGTCTTTTCTTGTGATGGGACAAAGTCCATAGCCAATGGCTTAAGTGTGGATACCTGGATAAGAGGCAAACTGGAAGTCCCAGTCTACCTTAGGGAAGGCCATACCCCTAGTGAGAGCTGGGGTGGGACCCAGTTAAGCAAGGGATGACCAGTGCCCACTGAGAATACTGCCCCAGCCAAGAGAACAGCTGTAGCCTTTAGCAGCAGCAGATGCTGACAGAATAATGAGGGATGAGATTGGTCCTATCTAACCAGTCAGCACTCCATGGAGCAGCAGGACCAGGCATTCTGCTGGAGAGATTAACACGGGCCCAAAGAATAACTTGTGCATGAGAGAACCTCATTTCCTTTCCAATGCTCCCAGGCCACCTTCCTCTCTCACACACCTATGTGCTTTCTTAAATAGAAAAGGGAGGTCTCAGAACTTGGAAACCCTGAGATTTACTTGAGTCTTTTAAGCAGAGACTGAGTTTTTAACTGAGGGTATCAGATAGGACTAGTGTTTTCTCCAGCCTGCCTCCCGCCATCTGCTACTCCACAGTTACAGAGAAATAAAGATGCTTTCTTTGTACAACTGAGAGTGTAATTGTTAGCCTTGTAAAATCCAAGAGTATTAGGCATTGTTGCATAGAGAAATTCAAAGAACATCTGCAGGATTTTCTTTCAGGTCTGTTTTATCCTGTGTTGACTATATTTTTAGGCAGGATTTAACAAGTGGTGGTAAAGAAGGTCACCAGCAGCTCATGCTTAGTGATATCCTAGAATTCTGATCAACCCTCCCAAAAGGACTGTGGCCCTGCTGGGTCACATGCTGTCTCTTATGGTGGGAGGGGTGTGGCTGGTAACTGACATCCTCACCTGGTGAGAGAGGAGACTTTTCTGGAAGGAAAAAATGCTGGACTAACACATGTAAAAGATGTTGTTTAGAACTTAGTTGTGTGTGGCAATAGGCCCTGTTGTGATCATGATTCCTCCTGATTCCTAGGAGGAAGTAGACTATGAGAAATTATGAAGTACCCCAGTGTCATTTGCAAATATGCCCTTAGAATTTGGAATCTGTGAGAGGCTTATTAAAGGAGTTTGAGGAACCAGAATACTGCTCCCCACACATGTGACATTACATGATTTTGAGTACAAAGGAAAAAATCTCCTGTGTTAGGATAATAGTTGAGACAGCATGCCAATTAGCTCAATTAGGACCTCTGTTAGGTCCTCTACCCCTTCTTCATTTGGTTAACTAATTTATCCTTTATGACTTACCTAAGGCAACACTTCCCCAAAAAGTCTTCTCAGTGATAGAATAAGTGCCTTTCCACGGTTCCCGTAATATTCTTGTGAGTATCACCACATAATTCATTGTATAAATTGGGACATATTTGAGATTGAAATTATTATTACTAATTTAAAAACTATGCTAACATAACAGTCATAAACTGGAATTGTCTCAGGGATAGGACAGGAATAAATTAGAATTGTCTCAGGCAGTGGGATGTGTGGCACTCCTATCTATGGATGCCCTGATATGGTGATTGTTTACTTGTCTGTGTTCCCAGCTAGCTGGTGAGCCATTTGATGATGTAGATTATTCTTATCCCAGATGCTCAACACAGTGCTTGATAAATGCTTTTTAATGTTGAATAAAGAAGCTCCCCTGTCCTTTAGAGCTGGAGATTTTTTTAGTCTTCCTAGTTCTGGAGGGTTAATACATGCTTTAGGTACATTTGATCATTTTCTTTCCCCTGTTTATTCTTGAATGTTGGAACAGATACTTATATTTTAAAGATCTTCCTTTTGTATCTCTCCAGTGCAGATGAGGCTAATTTCATGATTCTGCTTTGTGAGATCTGAACCACTAGCAAAAGAGAATCAGGCTGTTTCTACTAGTGTTTAGATCTAGTAACTAACTCCTTCCTTTAGCTTTACTTGAAAATTCTTGTTTCAAATATATCACACTATAAACCAACAGCCTAAACATAGTAATAGCTTAATTTATTTTGCTTTTTTTATGGTAGGTTTGTATATAAATGCATTTCAAAATATAATCTTCTAAACTTGCAGATACTCATAATCATTTAGAAATGATAAAAAAGTTGTCAAATACTTGTAATTATAGAAATTGTCACTCAAATTACAGGAAGCTTAGAAAAGCTTTATTGCTGTTTAGTTTTGTTTGAATGCTCCTGAGTGTGCTATTGAGAGCTTTGATAAATCAAGAGGACTGAAAATGGAAATGGTCATAGTGTTTAAGTTATGTTACACTTAAATCCATTTAATTAACTATTTTCACAAACATGGTGTTCTTTTGTAAGAAACATTAAAAAAATCATTTTCTTTTGTGTTTTCCTTTACAGAACCAAAAAAAAAAAAAAGAAAAGAAAATTATCCCTGCATGCTTTTGTGTTTCTTATTCTTTGGTTTTCTTCCAATGCATGTATATAATTATATGTTCATGTTGTCATGGTGATACGGGGCTAGAATTGTGAGACTGTTGTAATCACTTCCCTAAGCCTGAAACCTGCTGTCCAGCCCAGCTAAGTCAGCAATGTAATGGTAGATGGTCAATGTATTTTTTGCTGTGAATTAATCTGTTGTTAGTATATTCTTTTTCTTTATGAGGTATAATTGACATATAACATTGTATTAGTTTTAGGTGTGTAACATAATCATTTGCTATTTGTATACACTGTGAAATGATCACCACAATAAGTCTAGTTTACCATTCATCACTATATAGAGTTACAATTTTTTTCTTGCGATGAGAGTTTTTAAAATTTGCTCCTATAGCAAGTTTCAAATATGCAATATAATATTATTGACTATAGTCACCAGATTGTACATTAAATCCTCATGATTTATTTATTTTATAACTGGAAGTTTATATCTCTTGACTTCCTTCACCCATTTTGTCCACCTTCCCTCTGGCAACCAATAATCTCTTTTTTGTATCTATGAGGTTTTTTTTTTTTATATTCCACATATTAATGAAATCATAGGATATTTGTCTGTCTGACTTATTTCACTTAGTATAATACCATCACCGTCCATCCATGTTGTCATAAATGGCATGATTTCATTCTTTTTTTTTTATGGTTGAGTAGTATTCTCTTATATATGAATACTTTTTCTTTATCCATTCATCCATTGATGGACACTTAGGTTGTTTCCTTGAATATTGTAAATAATGTTGCAATGCACGTAGGGGGTGCATATACCTTTTTGAATTAGTGTTTCCATTTTCTTCGGATAAATACCCAGTGGTGGAATTGCTGGATCATAGGGTAGTTCTATTTTTAATTTTTTGAGGAAACTCCATACTGTTTTCCATTGTGGCCATCCCAATTTACATCCCCACTAACTGCATGTGGATTCTCTTTTCTCCACATCCTCACCAACATTTTTTACTTCTTGTCTTTTTGATACTAGTCATTCTGACAGGTATGAGGTGATATGTCACTGTGGTTTTTATTTGCATTTCTCTGATGATTAGTGGTGTTGAGCATGTGTTCATATGCGTGTTGGTTATATGTGTATCTTCTTTGGAAAACTATTCAGATCTTCTGCCCACTTTTAAATTAGATTTTTTTTCCCCCTGCTATTGAGTTGTAGGAGATTTTTAATATTTTGGATATTAACCCCTTATTGGATATATGATTTGCAAATGTTTTCTCCCATTTAGTAGGTTGCCTTTTCATTTTGTTGATTGTTTTCTTTGCTGTGCAGAAGCTTTTAAGTTTGATGTAGTATCAGTTACCTATTTTTGCTTTTGTTGCCTTTGCTTTTGGAGTCAGATCCAAAAAGTCATCACCAAGACCAATGTCAAGGAACTTACTGCAAGTTTTATGCTTTTAGGCCTTACATTTAATCTTTAACATATTTTGAGTTAATTTTTTTGTGTAGTATAAGACAGTACTCTAGTTTCATTCTTTTGCATGTGGTTGTCTAGTTTTCCCAGCACCATTTATTGAAGAGCCTGTCATTTCCCCATTGTGTACTCTTGGATCCTTTGTTGTAAATCAATTGATGTATATGCTTGGGTTTATTTCTGGGCTCTCTATTCTATTCCATTGATCTATGTGTCTGTTTTTATGTTAGTACTATACTATTTTGATTACTATAGCTTTGTAATATAGTTTGAAATCAGGGAGCATGTTGCTTCCAACCTTTTCTTCTTTCTGAAGATGGCTTTGGCTATTTAGGGTCTTTTATGGTTCCATACACATTTTAGAATTTTTTTGTTCTATTCCTGTGAAAAATGTCATTGGAATTTTGATAAAGGGTGTATTGAATCTGTGGATTGCTTTGGGTAATGTGGACATTTTAACAATATTAATTCTTCCAATCCATGAACATGGAATATCTTTCAATTTATTTGTGTCTCTTATTGTGTCTCTCCTACACAATTTTCATGTGTAGGTCTTTTACCTCCTTGGTTAAAGTTATGCCTAGGTATTTTATTCTTTTTTAATGCAATTGTAAATGAGATTGTTTTCTTAATTCCTCTTTCTGATAGTTCATTGTTAGTGTATAAAAATGCAACCAATTTTGATTTTGTACCCTGCAAATTTACTGAATTTATTTGTTCTAAGAGTTTTTTGGTGGAGTCCTTAGGGTTTTCTATATACAATCATGTCATCTGCAAATAGTGACAGTTTCACTTCTTACTTTCCAATTTGGATGTCTTTTATTTCTTTGTCTTGTCTAATTGCTCTTCTACGATTATGTTGAATAAAAGTGATGAGAATGGTCATACTTTTTTTGTCCCTGATCTTAGAGGAAAAACTTTCAGCTTTTCATTGTTGAGGGGGATATGAGCTGT
The DNA here is from genome assembly GCF_002201575.2 of Neomonachus schauinslandi. NCBI lineage: Eukaryota > Metazoa > Chordata > Mammalia > Carnivora > Phocidae > Neomonachus > Neomonachus schauinslandi. The sequence continues at coordinate 83,466,690 of NC_058403.1, read as the reverse complement.
GTGCTTTCATATATGGCCTTTCTTATGTTGAGGTATGTTCCTTCTATACCCACTTTGTTGAGTTTTTTATCATAAATGGGTGTTGAATTTTGTCAAATGCTTTTTCTTCATCCATTGAAGTGATCATATGATTTTTATCATTTTGTTGATGTGGTGTATCACATTGATTTATTTGCAGATGTTGCCTTGTATCTCTGGAATGAATCCCACTTGACCGTGGTGTATAAACCCTTTAATGTATTGGTGAAATTGGTTTGCTAATATTTTGCTGAGGCCTTTGAGGGTTGCTGGATGGGAGGTGGGTGGAGGGATGGGGGTAATTGGGTGATGGCATTAAGAAGGGATACTTGATGTAATGAGCACTGGGTGTTATATGCAACTGATGAATCACTAAATTCTACCCCTGAAACTAATAATACACTATATGTTAACTAAATTGAATTTAAATTAAATATTTATAAAACAGTATGGTATTAAACTGCCCTACTATCATTGTATTAGTATCGATTAGTTCCTTTATGTTTGTTATTGACTGTTTTTACGTATTTGGGTGCTCCCGTGTGGGGTGCATAAATATTTACAATTATTCTATCTTCTTGTTGAATTGTCCCCTTATTATTATATAATGTCCCTCTTTGTCTCCTGCTACAGTCTTTGTTTCAAACTCTATTTTGTTTGATATAACTATTGCTACCCTGGCTTTCTTTCCACATCCATTTGCATGATAAATATTTTTCTATCCTCTCATTTTCAATCTGCATGAGTCTTTAGGTCTGAAATGAGTCTTTTGTAGATGGCATATAGATGGGTCTTGTTTTTTATCTAATCTTATTTTTTGTCTTTATCTTATCCACTCTGTCACCCTATGTCTTTTGATTGGAACATTTAGTGCATTTACATTCAATGTAATTATTGATAGTTATGTATTTATTGCCATTTTTTTAAGCTTGTTTTGTGGTTGTTTTTGTAGTTTTTCTCTGTTCCTTTCTGCTCTTGCTCTCTTCTCTCATGGTTTGCTGGCTTTTAGTGACATAGTTGGATTCCTTCCTCTTTATTTTTTGCATATCTATTACTAGTTTTTGATTTGTGGTTATCACTAGGTTTGTATATAACTATTTGGTTTATATATAACATCTGCATATAGCAATCTATATTAAGTTGATGATCACTTATGTTTGAACCCATTCTTTTTTTTTTTAATATTTTATTTATTTTTTGACAGAGAGAGAGACAGCGAGAGAGGGAACACAAGCAGGGAGAGTGGGAGAGGGAGAAGCAGGCTTCCTGCGGATCAGGGAGCCAGATGCAGGGCTCCATCCAAGGCACCTGGGATCATGACCTGAGCCGAAGGCAGACGTTTAATGACTGAGCCTCTCAGGAGCTCCTGAGCCCATTCTTTACTCCTCTCCATTGCCCCCCTGCACGTTTTAGGTTTATGGTGTCATACTTTACATCCTTTTATTTGGTGAGTCCCTTGACTGATTTTTCCAGATATATTTTACTGCTGTTACGCTTTCTACTTTTCTTACTTTTTTTTTTTAATTAGAGGGAGAGAGAGCACAAGCAGTGGGAGCAGTAGGCAGAGGGAGAAGCAGGCTCCCCACTGAGCAAGGAGCCTGATGTGGGACTCGATCCTAGGACCACAGGATCAGGACCAGAGCTGAAGGCAGCCGCTTAACCAACTGAGTCACCCAGGTGTCCCTACTTTTCTTACTCTTACTTATGATCTTTCCTTTCCACTCAAAGAGTCTCCTTTTAGTATAGTCATCTGCAGTGTCTCTCTTTGCCTGTCTGTTGTGGGCAGTGTTTGGCAGACCAGTGGTGTTAGCAGACCAGTCTGGGGTTGCCTTGGGGTTGAGTTTAGTCAGACCAGGCATTTGCCAGAGATGGAGTTGCACCAAACTGTAGGGTGCTTTCCCTGTGTTGTCTCCTGAGAAGCTTTCATTGGTGGTGGTTGCAGCCTGCAATCAGACCAACTGTTTGCCCTTAGCCCAATGCAGGGATTGCCCTCTGACTGGTGTGTCTGGTTATCTTCCCCTCAACCCCAGGACAGGAGTCATTTTGGAGTGGTGCTGGCCTATTGGGGCTGTTTGCCCACTGCCAGACTTGTGGCCCCAGTTTGAATGGGCTCTGGTCAAGAGCATATTGGAGGGGGTGGGGCACACAGTGCTTATAGGGTTTGCACACTGGGGGAGTGAGGCCCCAGGAGAGAGGCCCCACAAAGTATGTGGTTCAGGAGGTGCAGTATTGGCAAGGTGTGTTGGTCTTCTGGGGGAGAGGCAAGCAGGACTGAAAGGGTGGATCCCCCAGAGCCCAGGGGGTGGGGCTTGGTGTAAGCAAGTCAGCTCCCCACCCCCGACCCCCGACCCCCACCCCTGCTGGTTTCTGCATGGCTGTGTGTTTATGCTGGGGTTGGGGGAGGGAAATGACACCTGCCAGCTCCTTTATTTTTGGAGGAGTCTCCCAGCAATCACTGCCCCTTGGGACATCCTCTGAGATTAGTAAATAAATCTCCCTCATGTATGCCCCAGGTGTTTTTCAAACAACTGCTTCTGTGATGTACTCTGTAGGCTTGCTGTTGTGCTGTGTCTTTAAGGGTGGGGACTCAGCTTCTTCCTGCCCTAAGCCTGCTGATTTTTTAAAATTCTAGACTTTAAGTACTGCTGGTTGTAAGAACTCACAAAATTTGGCCCCTCTAGTTTTCAAAGCAAGATATTATGGGGAGTCATCTTCCCTGCGTGGGCTCCCCAGTGGGATAATCTATTTCCCTTCCCTTTCTGCACCTATTGCTCCCTCGCTCCTGCCACAGTCTGTGGGTCTCTGTAGTAACCTACCATGTCTCCACCCTTCCTACCCTCTTGATGTGGCCTCTTCTGTACCTTTAGTTGTGGAGTTTGTTCTGCCAGTCTTCTGGGTTGTTTTTCTGCTTATTTACACTGATGTGTTATCTAGTTGTATCCATAGGACAGTAGGACAAGGTGAGCTTGTGGTCCTCCTACTCTGCCATCTTTCCTCTAGCTAACTCTCTGTCTGCTCTGATCTTTATTTTATTTTAATTTTATTTCATATTTTTTCCTTTCTTCTAGCTTTGGGCTTTGTTTGTTCTTCTCTTTCTACTTCCTTTAAGTGTAAAATTACATTGTTTATTTAGAGATTTTTCTTTCTTCCTTCCTTTCTTTTTTTTGTTTTTGTTTTGTTTTGTTTTGTTTTGTTTTTGTGGTAGGCCTGTATCACCATGAACTTCCCTCTGAGAACTGCTTTTGCTGCATCCCATTGCTTTTGGTATGTTGTATTTCCATTTTCATTTGTCTCAAGGTACTTTTTTATTTCTCCTCTGATTTCTGTGTTGACTCATTGGTGTTCAGTAGCATGTTGTTTAGTTTTCACATATTTGTGATTTTTCTAATTTTCCTCTTGTAATTGATTTCTGGCTTCATACCATTGTGGTTGGAAAAGATGCTTGATATGATTTCAGTTTTCTTGAATTTATTAAGACTTGCTTTGTGGCTTAATAAGTGATCTATCCTGGAGAATATTTCACATGCACTTGAGAATATTGTGTATTCTGCTGCTTTTTGGATGGAATTTTCTGTATATATCTATTAAGTCCATCTGGTCTAATGTGTCATTTAAGGCCAATGCTTCCTTATTGATTTTCTGTCTGGATGATGTATCCATTGATGTAAGTGCGATATTAAAGTCCCCTGGTATTATACTGCTGTCAGTGTCTCTCTTTACATCTGTTAGTATTTGCTTTATATAATTCGGTGCTCCTATGTTGGGTGTGTAAATACTTACAAATATTATATCTTCTGATAATATCTCTCTTCCTTATTATATAATCCCATTTTTGTCTTTTATCATAGATTTTGCTTTAATGTTTATTTTGTCTGATATAGGTATAGCTACCCCAGCTATATTTTCGTTTCCATTTGCATGAAACATCTTTTGCCATCCTTTTGCTTTCAGTCTGTGTGTGGGCTTACATGATTTTCATGTAGGCAGCATATAGGTAGGGCTTGTTTTTTTTTTTTTTAAGAATTTATTTATTTATTTGTCAGAGAGCGAGAAGGAGAGAGAACACAAATGGGGAGCAGCAGGCAGAGGGAGAAGGAGAAGCAGACTCCCCACTGAGCAGGGAGCCTGACTTGGGGCTCCATCCCAGAACCCTGGAATCATGACCTGAGCCGAAGGCAGACCCTTAACCAACTGAGCCACCCAGGTGCCCCCCTCATTTTTTTTTTTTTAAAGATTCTTGGTTGATTTTGGGTAACTCTTTACCATAGTTTTTGGCTAACTCTTATTCTCCTAGGATATTTCTAGTATTGGACTTTGCATATAATAGGTGCTCAGTAAATGTTTGCTAAAGGAATAGTTTTGAATATAAACTGAAACATAATGGAGGAAGTGGCTTTTGTCATTTCTTTTTTTTTGTATGTATTTTTTAAAAATTATTGACATATATTATTTGTTTCAGGGGTACAAGTCTGTGATTCATCAGTCTTACACAATACACAGCACTCACCACAACACATACCCTCCCTAATGTCAATCACCTAATCACCCCATCCCCTGGACACCCCTCCCCTCCAGCAACCCTCAGTTTGTTTCCTGAGATTAAGAGTCTCTTATGGTATGTCTCCCTCTCTGGTTTCTTCTTGTTTCATTTTTTCCTCTCTTCCCCTATGATCCTCTGTTTTGTTTCTTAATTTCCACATATCAGTGAGATCATATGATAATTGTCTTTCTCTGATTGACTTATTTCGCTTAGCATAATACCCTCTAGTTCCATCCACGTCTTTGCAAATGGCAAGATTTCATTTTTTGATGGCTGTGTAATATTCTATTGTATATATATGCCATATCTTCTTTATCCATTTGTCTGTTGATGGACATCTGGGTTCTTTCCATATTTTGGCTATTGTGGACATTGCTGCTATGAACATTGGGGTGCAGGTGTCCCTTCGGATCACTACATTTGTATCTTTGGGGTAGATATCCAGTACTGCAATTGCTGGTAGCTCTGTTTCATACAGTAGCTCTGTTTTCAACTTTTTGAGGAACCTCTATACTGTTTTTCAGAGTGGCTGCACCAGCTTGCACTCCCACCAACAGTGTAGGAGGGTTCCCTTTTCTCTGCATCCTCGCTGACATCTGTCATTTCCTGACTTGTTAATTTTAGCCATTCTGACTGGTGTGAGGTGGTATCTCATTGTAGTTTTGATTTGTACTTACCTGTATTTACCTGATGCCGAGCAATGTTGAGCATTTTTTCATGTGTCTGTTGGCCATTCGGATGTCTTCTTTGCAGAAATGTGTGTTCATGTTTTCTGCCCATTTCTTGATTGGATTATTTGTTCTTTGGGTGTTGAGTTTGATAAGTTCTTTATAGATCTTGAATATTAGCCCTTTATCTGATATGTCATTTGCAAATATCTTCTCCCATTCTGTCAGTTGTTTTTTGGTTGTTGACTGTTTCCTTTGCTGTGCAAAACTTTTTATCTTGATGAAGTCTCAATAGTTCATTTTTGCCTTTGTTTCCCTTGCTTTGGCAATGTGTCTAGGAAGAAAGTTGCTGCGTCCGAGGTTGAAGAGGTGGCTGCCTATGTTTTCCTTAAGAATTTTGATGGATTCCTGTCTCACATTTAGGTCTTTCATCCATTTTGAGCCTATTTTTGTGTATGATGTAAGGACATGGTCCAGTTTCATTCTTCTGCCTGTGGCTGTCCAATTTTCCCAACACCATTTGTTGAAGAGACTGTCTTTTATCCATTGCATATTTTTTCCTGCTTTGTCAAAGATTAGTTGACCATAGAGTTGAGGGTCCATTTCTGGGCTCTCTATTCTGTTCCATTGATCTATGTGTCTGTTTTTGTGCCAGTACCATACTGTCTTGATGATGACAGCTTTGTAATAGATATTGAAGTCCAGAATTGTGATGCCACTAGCTTTGCTTTTCTTTTTCAACATTCCTCTGGCTATTCAGGGTCTTTTCTGATTCCATACAAATTTTAGAATGATTTGTTCCAGTTCTGTGAAAAAAGTTCATGGTATTTTGATAGTGATTGCATTGAATGTATAGATTGCTCTAGGTAGCATAGACATTTTACAGTATTTGTTCTTCCAATCCATGAGCATGGATTTCTTTGTGTCTTCCTCAATTTCTTTCATGAGTATTCTGTAGTTTTCTGAGTACGGCTCCTTTGTCTCTTTGGTTAGATTTATTCCTAGGTATCTTATGGTTTTAGGTGCAATTGTAAATAGGATCGATTCCTTAATTTCTCTTTCTTCTGTCTTGTTGTTGGTGTGTAGAAATGCCACTGATTTCTGTGCATTGATTTTATATCCTGCCACTTTACTGAATTCCTGTATGAGTTCTAGCAGTTTTGGGGTGGAGTCTTTTGGGTTTTCCACAGAAAGTATCATATCATCTGCAAAGAGTGAGAGTTTGACTTCTTCTTTGCTGATTTGGATGCCTTTTACTTCTTTTTGTTGTGTGATTGCTGTGGCTAGGACTTCTAATACTATGTTGAATAGCAGTGGTGATAGTGGACATCCCTGCCGTGTTCCTGACCTTAGGGGAAAGCTTTCAGTTTTCCCCCATTGAGAATGAAATTTGCTGTGGGTTTTTCATAGATGGCTTTTATGATATTGAGGTATGTACCCTCTATCCCTACACTGTGAAGATTTTTTAATCAAGAAAGGTTGCTGTACTTTGTCAAATCCTTTTTCTGCATCTATCGAGAGGATCATATGGTTCTTGTCCTTTTTTATTAATGTAGTGCATCACATTGATTGATTTGCAGAAGTTGAACCAACCTTGCAGCCCAGGGATAAATCCCACTTGGTTGTGGTGAATAATCCTTTTAATGTACTGTTGGATCCTATTGGCTAGTATTTTGGTCAGAATTTTTGCATCCATGTTCATCAGGGATATTGGTCTTTAATTCTTTTTGGTGGGGTCTTTATCTGGTTTGGGGATCAAGGTAATGCTGGCCTCATAAAAAGAATTTGGAAGTTTTCCTTCCATTTCTATTTTTTGAAACAGTTTCAGAAGAATAGGTGTTAATTCTTCTTTAAATGTTTGGTAGAATTCCCCTGGGAAGCCATCTGGCCCTGGGTTCTTGTTTATTGGGAAGTTTTTGATTACTGCTTTAATTTCCTTGTTAGTTATGGGTCTGTTCAGGTTTTCTATTTCTTCCTGGTTCAGTTTTGGTAGTTTATACATCTCTAGGAATGCATCCATTTCTTCCAGATTGTCTAATTTGTTGGCATGTAGTTGCTCATAATATGTTCTTATAATTGTTTATATTTCTTCAGTGTTGGTTGTGATCTCTCCTCTTTCATTCATGGTTTTATTTATTTGGGTCCCTTCTCTTTCCTTTTTGATAAGTCTGGCCAGGGGTTTATCAATCTTATTAATGCTTTCAAAGAACCAGCTCCTAGTTTCGTTGATCTGTTCTACTGTTCTTTTGGTTTCTATTTCATTGATTTCTGCTCTGATCTTTATTATTTCTCTTCTCTTGCTGGGTTTAGGCTTTATTTGCTGTTCTTTCTCCAGCTCCTTTCAGTGTAAGGTTAGGTTGTGTATCTGAGACCTTTTTTGTTTCTTGAGAAAGGCCTGTATTGCTATAAACTTTCCTCTTAGGGCCACCTTTGCTGCATCCCAAAGATTTTTGAACAGTTGTGTTTTCATTTTCATTTGTTGCCCTGAAAATTTTTAATTCTTCTTTAATTTCCTGGTTGACCCACTCATTCTTTAGTAGGATGCTCTTTAACCTCCATGTATTTGAGTTCTTTCTGACTTTCCTCTTGTGATTGAGTTCCAGTTTCAAAGCATTGTGGTTCAAAAATATGCATGGAGGGGCACCTGGGTGGCTCAGTCGTTAAGCGTCTGCCTTCAGCTCAGGTCATGATCCCAGGGTCCTGGGATCGAGCCCCACATCAGGCTCCCTACTCTGCAGGAAGCCTGCTTCTCACTCTCCCACTCCCCCTGCTTGTATTCCCTCTCTCGCTGTCTCTCTCTCTCTGTCAAATAAAATCTTAAAAAAAAAAAAATATGCATGGAATGATCCCAGTCTTTTGGTACTGGTTGAGACCTGATTTGTGACCTAGGATGTGATCTATTCTGGAGAATGTTCCATGGGCACTAGAGAAGAATGTGTATTCTGTTGCTTTGGGATGGGATGTTCTGAATATATCTGTGAAGTCCATCTGGTCCAGTGTGTCATTTAAAGCCTTTATTTCCTTGTTGATCTTTTGCTTAGAGGATCTGTCCATTGCAGTGGGGGGGATGTGTTAAAGTCCCCTACTAATATTGTATTATTGTTGATGTGTTTCTTTGATTTTGTTATTAATTGGCTTATATAATTGGCTGCTCCCATATTAGGGGCATAAATATTTATAATTGTTAGATCTTCTTGTTGGATAGACACTTTAATTATGATCTAGTGTCCTTCCTCATCTCTTATTATAGTCTTTGGTTTAAAATCTAATTTGTCTGATATAAGGTTTGCCACCCCAGCTTTCTTTTGATGTCCATTAGCATGATAAATGGTGTCCCACCCCCATCTTTGGGTCTAAGATGAGTCTCTTGCAGACAGCATATTGATGGGTCTTGCTTTTTTTTCCAATCTGATACCCTGTGCCTTTTGATAGGGGCATTTAGCCCATTTACATTCAGGGTAACTATTGAAAGATATGAATTTAGTGCCATTGTATTGCCTGTAATGTGACTGTTACTGTATATTGTCTCTGTTCCTTTCTGGTGTATGTTACTTTTGGGCTCTTTCTTTGCTTGGAGGACCCCTTTCAATATTTCTTGCAGGGCTAGTTTGGTGATCACAAATTCTTTTAGTTTTTGTTTGTCCTGGAAGCTTTTTATCTCTCCTTATATTTTCAATGACAGCCTAGCCAGATAAAGTTCTCTTGGCTGCATATTTTTCTCATTTAGTACCCTGAATATATCATGCCAGTCCTTTCTGGCCTGACAGGTCTCTGTGGAAATGTTTCTACCATTGTAGGTTACAGACCTCTTGTCCCGAGCTGCTTTCAGGATTTTCTCTATGTCTCTAGATATAAGTTTTACTATTAGATGTTGGGTTTTTGACCTATTTTTATTGATTTTGAGGGGGGTTCTCTGTGCCTCCTGGATTTTGATGCCTGTTTCTTTCCCCACATTATGGAAGTTCTCCATTATAATTTGCTTCAATATATCTTCTGCCCCTCTCTCTCTTTCCTCTTCTTCTGGGATCCCAATTATTCTAATATTTTTTCACTTTATGATATCACTTATCTCTTGAATTCTCCCCTCGTGATTCAGTAGTTGATTATCTCGCTTTTTCTCAGCTTCTTTATTCTCCATCATTTGGTCTTGTATATCACTAATTCTTTCTTCTGCCTCATTTATCCTAGCAGTTAGAGCCTCCTGTCTTGTTCTTCCATTTGGAACATATTTCTGTTTCCTTATTTTGTTTGACTCTGTGTTTGTTTCTATGTATTAGGTGAAAGAGCTACTTCTACCAGTCTTGAAGGAGTGTCCTTGTATAGGAGATGAACTTTATCATTCAACTTTGCCACAGTTCACCTTTGTTATTGTCCAAGCAGCCTGATTTATTCTTTATAGGTCCCAGTAGTCGAGGGTATGTCAAGAATGTTCAGTGTCCCAAAGGGAGGGATTTCGGTCAGCACATTAAAGTATGCAAATGTATGGAGCCCGAGGGGACTGCAGTTGTCAACCCTGCCGGCCTCTTGTCCAGGTGACCTGAAGGTGTTTACCCATGACAGTTGTAAAAATTGGAGCTCCATAAATGAGTACCTCCCCTATCTGGGAGGTACTGACAACCTGTAGTGAGGCCAAGGAAGATCATAAAAGTGGCTTCTCCCAGCCTATGTTTCATGAGAGCAAACCTGTAGCTTCTAGATGTGTGGCAAACCTGACCTGCCATCACACTTCAGGCTGAAGCTCCACAACTAGTAAATAGTTCTTTTTCACAGGAAGACTGGGAGTTTTTTTCAGTGTGCTGTCTGCAGTGCCTTAGGGGTAGTAGCCTACTGAGAATGGTCTCTTCAATTATTTTAGTTCTGGGTTGCTTAGCAATGTAGGCTCCCCCCTCTCTGGGCCATTAGGTGATCAGGAGGTGTCTCCTGTGTGGACTGTGTATACTTACCAGTGTTAGTGGTGCAGACAGAGACCACAGAGCTGGGGTACACCTGCAACTATAGCAGGACAGTGGAAGAGTGCAAGGCTGGGGCATGCCTTCTGGCTGTAGCTTTAATGAGGCAGCATGAAAATTCAGGGCTGGGCATGCCCATCAGATTTATCAAGGTATTGTTAGAATTCTTTTTTTTAATACTTCCATAATTTGATATATTTCATATATCAAATTATATAATTTGATATATTTGATTTATAATTGATATATTTGATATAATTTCTATTTTATTTATTTGATATATTTTGATATTTGATATATGATATATTTCTATTTGATATATTTGATATAATTTGATATATTTTTTATCTTCTCTTCATCATTTTAAAATTTTAATTCTGGTATAATTAACATACAGTGTTACATGTTTCAGATGTATATATAGTGATTCAACAATTCTGTACATTATGCAGTGCTCATCATGATAAATGTACACTTAATCCTACCTTTACCTATTTTACTCATTCCCCCCTACTCACCTCTCTTCTGGTAATCATCAGTTTGTTCTTTATAGTTAAGAGTCTGTTTTTTGGTTTTTCTCTTATTTTTTTTCATTGTTCATTTGTTTTGTTTCTTAAGTTCCACATATGAGTGAAATAAAATGGTATTTGTCTTTCTCTGACTGACATATTTCACTTAACATTATACCCTCTAAATCCATCCATGCTGTTGCAAATGGTAAGATTTCAGTCTTTTTAAATGGCTGAATAATACTCCGTTGTATAAATATTCCACACCTTTATCCATTCATCTGTCAGTGATACTTGGGCTGCTTCCATAATTTGGTTACTGTAAATAATACTGCAATAAATGTGGGGGTGTATATGTCTTTTCAAATTAGTGTTTTCATATTCTTTGGGTAAATACCCAGTGGTGGAATTATTAGATCATATGGTAGTTCTATTTTTAATTTTTTGAGGAAACTCCATATTGTTTTCCACAGTGGTTGCACCAGTTTACATTCCCACCTTGTTAGGATATTCTTTTTTTTAATTAAGATTTTTGTTTATTTACTTGTCAGACTGAGAGAGAGAGAAAGAGCCCAAGCAGCAGGAGTGGCTGGCAGAGGGAGAAGCAGGCTCCCCGCTGAGCAGGGAGCCAACCCAGGTGCCTGTTGTTAGGATATTCTTAAAAGTATTTCTTTTCTAAAAGCACCTGGGTGGCTCAGTCAGTTAAGCCTCTGCCTTTGGCTCAGGTTATGACCTCCGGGTCCTGGGATGGAGTCCCACATCAGGCTCCCTGCATAGCAGGGAGCCAGTTTCTCCCTCTGCCTCTCTCTCTCTTTTTCTCATGAATAAATAAATAAAAATCTTAAAAAAAAATTTCTCTAACTGCCAGAATTCAATCTGCAATGCCAATTTGTAGTACATAATTTAAAAATTTAGTCCTTTAGGTTTTATGTTTCAATTTTTTTTTTATTTTAAAGATTTTTATTTATTGTTTATTTGACAGAGGGAGACACAGCAAGAGAAGGAACACAAGCAGGGAGAGTGGGAGAGGGAGAAGCAGGCCTCCCGCCGAGCAGGGAGCCCGATGCGGGGCTCAATCCCAGGACCCTGGGATCGTGACCTGAGCCAAAGGCAGACGCTTAATGACTGAGCCACCCAGGCGCCCTTATGTTTCAATTTCATGGAGATCATCATTTTTTTCAAAATCATATTGTCAGATTATACCTTTTTTCCCAGCTAACCTGTTTTTTTCTCTTCTTCCTAAGCATATAGTTTCTTCTAAAAAGGAATATTTTTTAAATTTATAAAGGTAAAACGTGGAACTTTAAATATTTACAAAATATATAAATCCATAAAACATAAGCTTTCTATATTTTAGCCCTCCTAGACTTAATACCAGATAATAGACCTCATTAATAGCTGTGAATTTCCTTTCAGCTTTTTTCTTTTTACCATACACAGGATCATAGTTACACAGTTTGTAACTTGAAGTTTTTCACTCAATACTTTACTGACCTCTTATATCAGTGCATATTGATCTACTTTGTCATTTTTAACGTCTGTATAGTATTCTAGTAGATAGGTGCAATATATCTTTGATAAGTCCCTTAGTGCCTGATGTATATATAATTTCCTACTTTTCCAATAACAAATTATAATATCATAGATGAACATTAGGGATAATGTCTTTTTGGACTTTCATGTGTGTTTCTGTGGGAAACATTTTTACTCATCCTTACCTCCCAGCTCAATCATACCAATCTATCTGAATATGCCTTAGTGAGCTAAAGAGACATGTTCACCTAGAACCTCAGAATGTGACCTTAATTTGAATAAGTGTATTTGCAGAAGTAATTAAGTTAAGGATTTCAAGATGAGATCATCTTAGATTTAAGGTGGACCAATTACTAGTGTCCTTATAAGAGAAAGGAAAGGGAGATTTGATACAAAAAGAAACACAGAGGAGAAAAGGCCAGGTAAAGACAGAGGGAGAGACTGGAGTGATGTATTTACAAACCAAGAAACTACAAGAATTGCTGACAATTACCAGAAGCTAGGAAAGACACATGAAACAGATTTGCCCTCAGAGCTTTCAGAAAGAACCAACCTCATTGATACCAGACTCCTTAAGGTTCCAGAAATGTGAGAGAATAAATATCTATTGTTTAAGCTACCAAGTTTGTAGTAATTTGTTACAGCAACCCTAGGAAACTACTACAGTACACCCATCACTTATTTAAAATTTTTAGTAGTTCTGCTGGCTTTGGAAAAATTCTGATCTTCCTTATCGAGTCCCAAGGCCAGTGTGTCCTGCCTCCCTCACCAGCCTCTTTTGTGCCCTTTTCTTACTTGGTTTGTGTACTGCTGCTTCCTCAAACTATTCCAGGAATCTTGCCTGTGTGAAAATTATTTGTATTTTTTCAATGTCTTCAATCTTGCAGATCACTCCCAGTCAGCTATAAGCCCTCCATGATTCCCACCCTTGAAGTAATCTTTATGTTAACTGAACTTTGTGTCTTTCTTGGAGCCCTTATGCCTTTCTCCTATCTATGATAAGTGTGTGTATACTTAGCATTCTTACTAGATGTGTACTTAGCATTCTTACTAAATGAACTCTTCCAGGACTCAGTCTGTGTCTTATCCATTTCTCTATCCTATGGGAGACATGTTGTGGACTGAATGTGTTCATCCCGGAATTTATATGTTGAAGCCCCAACCCCCAATGTGATGTTATTTGGAGGTGAGGCTTTTAGGAGGTAATTAGGCCTAGATGAGGTCATGAAGGTGGGGTCTCCATGATAAGTTTAGTGCCCTGTTAAGAAGAGGGACAATCATGAGAGTTCTCTCTCTGTCCATGTACACACAATGAAGAAAAGGCCTTTGAACATACACCCAAGAAGGAAGCTGTTTACAAGACAGGAAGAGAACCCTCACTGACAACTGGATCTGCCAGCAGCTTGATCTCAGACTTCCCAGTCTCCAAACTGTGAGAGATAAATGTCTATTGTTTAAGCCATCCAGTTAGAGTATTTTGTTATAGCAGCTTGAGCATACTTAGGACCTGATTTAGTGTCTGGAACATTGAAGATGGTTAATACATAATTGTTTTTGTTGAATATATGCCTGACTAACTGTTTGGCTAACTGAATGAATGATTATGATCCTTCCAAGTAGTGTCAATATTCTCTGAAAATGTCTCCCATTAGTAATATCAGTAGTATTTGAATGTCTTTGAGATCTTTTTTAATACAAAAATTCTATTTATATATTAAAACTGAGTTGCTTGCTAATTATAGCTCTTTCGTTACCGCAGAAGTAACCACTACCCTGATTTTTGTGAAAATTATTTTTGTGTTTTCATTAGAATTTTTTGATTATGTGTGTCTCTCATTTTGCATGTTATTGAACTTGTATAAATGAAATCATTCTGTATTCTTTTCTATCTGACTTCTTTTGTCCAACATAGTGTTTGTGAGATTCACCAATGTGGTTGGATGTAGGTACACTGTCGTATTTTATATGAATATACCATAGCTTATTTTTCCATTCTACTATCAGTGGAAATTTGGGTTATTTCTTTGTTTCTAGTTTGAGGCTACAATGAACAAAATTTCTGTGAACATCCTTGTGCATATGTTCTGGTGTACATATTTTCCTTCAGGGTATATTCCCAAAGTAAAAACATTGAATAACATCTTCATCCTAAGTTGATAAAGCTGAACTATCTTCTGAAATTTTACTATTTTATAATCCCACGAGAAGTGTATGAGAATTCCTTTTGCTCCATATTCTCACCAAGATTTGATATTATCATACTTTTTAAAAAAAGATTTTTATTTTTTTGGCAGAGAGATAGAGAGAGCATGAGTAGGCAGAACGGCAGGCAGAGGGAGAGGGAGAAGCAGGCTCTCCCCTGAGCAGGAAGCCCAATGTGGGGCACGATCCCAGGACCCTGGGATCGTGACCTAAGCTGAAGGCAGCTACTTAACTGACTGAGCCACCAAGCTGCCCCGATAATATCATACTTTTAAATTATAGCCAATTTGGTAGATGTTGCATAAGGTATATGGTGGTTTAAATGTGTATTTCTCTGATCACTAATGAGATTGAGTACTTTTTCATGTATTCATTAAACATTTGGAAACCTTTTTATAAATTGATGTATATTTCTTCATTATATATTTGTTGTATGTCTTACTGACTTACAGTATTCTTTATATATATAACAATCATTTATCAGTCATGTGTTGTTCTTTGACATATTTATTTAAAAAAAAAGTTGAAACCCTCTTAAATCATTTTTGATTTCCTAATTTTCAGAATACAAGTTTCAAGCAAAACTATAAAAACAAACCGAAGTTTAAAAAATACAAAACAAAACAAAAAAAACATAGTGCTATAAAAATGGTGAAGTGAGGAGCTTAGCAAATCCCTTCAACAAAAAGCACCAATGAATTTTGACAAAAATGTCAAAAACAACCATATAAAAAACTGGAAATTCACCAAAGACATACACAAAAGTTGAGAAGAGTTTATTCCAGAAAAACTACTGACCACTGCAAAAAAAGTGGGAGTTTTTGACACTTTGACCTGGGGCTGCTCTTGGCTCTGCTCCTCTCCCCAGCTCCATCAGCATGGTAGCTCTACCAGGATGGGACAAACTGAGAATCAGCAGCTTTGCTGGTGGAAGAGGCTGACTTGATTTTTGGTATAGTGTGCACAGAAACCTCATGATACTAGGCATTATCAGAAATAGTAGTGATCTCAGTGGCAAATGAAAAGGGAAGGCCAACATTACATATAACCTGAGGTTGTGATCCTGGTTTGGGCAAGCAATAGTTTAGCAGCCTATCCAGAAATTTATCAGTGACATTCAGGGAATGAGGCAGCTATGGCTGGCTTTAATAAGAAAGAAACCCTATATTCTTGATATAATAGAAGTCAGTGGGTATGCACAAGCCTGTGTACACCCTCAAGAAAGACTAGAGGTGACCTTATCCATATGTCTCTACCTGAATATGATGTCTTATGCATGTACAGAGGAAAAATAGATGGCTCTGTGGAAAGTAAAAGCTGGGAAGACTTATAAACTGTGAACTTGAATGCATCCCTAAATTAAAACACAGATCCACTGGGAAAAGGTAGAAGCCTTATTGGTTCAAGGTGTTTGAACAACCTTTGACCAATCATTGGCTGACCACTAAATTATGTTATGTAGGGCAACTCCTAGGACGTCAGGCTTAAATATGGAAACAAAGCTTAAAAAAAAAAGGAGTAGAGACACAAGTGGCCCTACACTATAGAAAAGACAAAAGTAGTACCCAGAAAGAACAACAACAACTCCTAGCAGGGTAAGAATACAGAGTTGCTATAATGTATTGTCTAAAATATTTAATGCTTCCAAAAAATATTATGAGGTATGCAAAGAAACAGAAGAGTGTGATCCACTTTTACTTATTTTTTTATTGTATTTATTTTTAAAAATTTATTTATTTATTTGAGAGACAGAGCACCAGCAGGAAAGGCAGAGGGAGAGGGAGAGAGAATCTCAAGCAGACTCCACACTATGCTCAGAGACTGACAAGGGCTCAATCTCAGGACCCTGTGATCGTGACCTGAGGTGAAATGAAGAGTTGGATGCTTAACCAACTGTGCCACCCAGGCACCCCTTTTTTATTATTTTTTAAAGATTTATTTATTTATTTGAGAGACAGAGTGAAGGGAGGGGCAGAGGGAGAGGGAGAGAGAATCTTAAGCTGACTCCATGCTGAGCACAGAGCCTGACACGGGGCTTGATATCAAGACCCTGAGATCATGACTGGAGCCAAAACTAAGAGTTGCATGCTTAACTGAGCCACCCAAGCACCCCAAGTGTGATCCACTTTTAAAAGGAAGGTATAATAATACTCATGCTTTTAATATTCACACTTTCAATAACTCATCAAATAGAGAATCTCACTAAAAACAAAGATATGATAAAAAAAGAACTAAGTGGGAATTATGTCACTGAAAAATAAAGTAACTGGAATGAAAAATTCACTAGAGGGGAATGAACATAACATCTGAGCTTGCAGAATAAAGGTTTAGCAAACTTGAAGATAGATCAATGAAAATTATCCAATATGTAGAACAGAAAGTAAAGAATCAAGAAGGATGAGCAGAATCTCAGAGATCTGTGGGATCAAGCATACAAATATGTGTGTAATGGAAGACCCAGGAAGAGAGGAGAGAGTAAAGGAGAAAAAAAATTTGAAGAAATAATGGACAGATTCTTTACAAATTTGAAAACAATATGAATTTATGTATCTGAGAAGTTTTGTGAAACCTCCAAGTAGGATAAACAGAATGATAATCACACCTAGACATCATAGCCAAGCTGTTGAAAGTAAGTGACAAAGAAAAAAATCTTGAAATCAGTAAGAGAAAAATCATGTACAGAGAAACAACAATGTGATTAAAAACTGACTTCTCAGAAACAGTGGAGGCCAGAAGAGAGTGGGATGATAAATTTAAAGTGCTGGAAAAAAATTTGTCAACTAAGAATTCTATATTCAGCCAAAAATTCCTTCAAAAATAAAGTGGAAATAAAAACATTGCCAGATAAACAAAGACAGAAAATTCACTACTAGAAGACCTGCCTTATTAGAAATACTAAAGCAAGTTCTTCAGGATGAAAGAAAATGACACCTGCTAGTAATTTTTAAAAACTACGACTAAGATGCTAAGGGCTTTAATGGAAAAAGTAGACAACATGCAAGAACAGATGGATAATGCAAGCAGAGATGTGGAAATTCTAAGAAAGAACCAAAAAAGATACTCTGGAGGTCAAAAACACTGTAACAGAATTGAAGAATGCCTTTAAAGGGTTCATTAGTAAATTGGACATGGCTGAAGAAAGAATCTGTGAGCTTGAGGATATGACAGTGACTCTTCCACAATTGAAAAGCAAAGAGAAAAAAGACTAAAAAACAAACAAACAGACAAGCAAAAAACACCCAACAAAATATTCAAGAACTGTGAACAACCATAAAAGGTGTAACATATATGTAATGGGAATACCAGAATGAGAAAAAAGAGAGAAAGGAAGAGAAGCAGTATTTGAAGTGATAATGACTGAGAATTTTCCCAAATTAATGTAGGACACCAAATCATAGATCCAGGAAGCTCAGAGAACAGCGGGCAGGATAAATGTCAAAAGAAAATTATACCTAGAAATATATTCGAACTACAGGCTATCAAAGGCTGAACGATACCAAAGATATCAAGATAAAGACTCCTGAAAGAAATCAGAGGGGGAAAAAAATCTTACCGATATAAGAATTACATCAGATTTCTCCTCAGAAACCATGACAACAAGAAGAGAGTGGAGTGAATATTTAAAGTGTTGATAGAAAAAAAATGCACAGCCAGAATTTTGACCCTGCAAAATTATCCTCAAAAGTGGAGGAGAAATAGACTTTCTCAGACAAACAAAAATTGAGGGTATTTTGTTGCTGGTAGTACTGCCTTGCAAGAAATTTAAAAGAAGTTCCTCAGAGAGAAGGAAAATGATATAGATCAGCAACATGGATCTACATAAAGAAAGAGCTTCAGAGAATGAAAAATTGAGGATAAAATAAAAATTTTAATTTTTCTTATTCTAAACTGATCTAACTGGTAACAATTTGTTCAAAATAATAATAGCAACGTTTCTGTAGTGTATTTGTTGTTATGTTTGCCTGAAAAAATAATAATAGTAACAATGGATTTGATTATGTATGTTTAAATATATATGTTTATATATATGTGTGTGTTTATGAATGTTTATGTATAAGTGAAATAAATGACAGCAATGATACAAAGCACAGGAGGGAAGAATTAGGAATATTTTGTTATTATAAGGTGATTATTAACACTACTTGTGAAGTGGCATAGTGTTATTTGAAACTAGACTTGGATTAGTTGTAAATTTACACAGCAAGCTCTAAGACAACCACTAAAACAGTTAAAAAAAATGTAGTTGATATGCTAAGAAAGTAGATAATTGGAAAAAGTAAAATATTCAGTTAAAATCAGAAAAGGCAGAAAAAGTATGGAAGACAAAAATAGGAAGAAAGAACAAGGGCAACAAAAAACTTTGACAAATATGGTAGTTCGAATCCAACTATATTGATCTACTTTAAAATATTTTTTTTTTTTTTTTTTTTTTAAAGATTTTATTTATTTATTTGAGACAGAATGAGAGAGAGAGAGAGCTCATGAGAGGGGGGAGGGTCAGAGGGAGAAGCAGGTTCTCCGCCGAGCCGGGAGCCCGATGTGGGACTCGATCCCGGGACTCCAGGATCATGACCTGAGCCGAAGGCAGTCGCTTAACCGACTGAGCCACCCAGGCGCCCCTATTGATCTACTTTAAACATCAAAGATCTCAATACACCATTTAAAAAACAGAGACTCCCATTTGCAACGATGTGGATGGAACTAGAGGGTATTATGCTAAGCAAAATAAGTCAGTCAGAGAAAGACAAATACCATATGATTTCACTCATATGTGGAATTTAAGAAATAAAGCAGATAAACATAGAGGAAGGGAAGGAAAAATAAAGTAAGATGAAAATAGGGAGGCAAACCATAAGAAACACTGAACTCTAGGAAACAAACAGGTTGCTGGAGGGGTGGTGGGTGGAGGGAAGGGATAATTGGGTGATGGGCATCAAGAAGGGCACTTGTTGTAATGAGCACTGGGTGTTATATGCAACTGATGAATCACTAAATTCTACCCCTGAAAGTAATAATACACTATATGTTAACTAAATTGAGTTTAAATGAAGAATAAGAAAACCCCAGAGACTGTCAGAATCAATCTAAAAACAAGAGCCAACAATACTGCCTCTTTAAATATAAAGACACATATAAATTAAAAGGGATGGAAAATGATATACATCATGCTAACAGTAATCAAAAGAGCAGGAGTAGGTATATTCAGAATCCAAAGCAAGGAATGTTAAGGGAAAAGGAATTGCATTGCATAATGATAGAGGAGTCAATACTCCAAGAAGACATAACAAAGTGGTGAAGACATAACAGTCTATATACCCAACAATAGAGTGTCTAAATATATGAGGGAAAACCTGATAGAAATGCAAGTAGAAAGAGATGACTCTGCTATCACTGTTGGAGATTTTTTTTAAGTAGGCTCCACACCCAGCATGGGACCAATGTGGGGTTTGAACTCACGACCCTAAGGTCAATACCTGAGCTGAGAACAAGAGTCAGATGCTCAACCAACTGAGCCACCCAGGCACTGCTTGATGTTGGAGATTTTAACATTCCTCTCTCAGAAATGGACAGATGACAGAAGGCAGAAAATCAGGGAAGTAGTTGAACTCAACAACACCGTCATTCAACTGGATATAATGGACATCTATAGATTATCTCATCCAAGAACTGCAGAATACACATACTTCTCAAGTTTACATGGAACTTTCACCAATATAGGCCACGTTCTGGGCTATAGAACATACTGAAACAAATTTAAAAGTATAGAAATCATACAATGTTTGCTCTCAGATCACAATAGAATTAAACTAGAAATCCATAACAGAGAGATAGCTGGAAAATACCAAAATAATAGAGGCTAAACAACACACTTCTAAATAACACTTGGGTCAAGAAAAAATCTCAAGAAAAATGGAAAAAATATTTGAAAATACAGTTTATTAGAATTTGTGGGATGTAGCAAAAAGAGTGCTTAGAGGGAAGTTTTAGCATGGATGCATATATTAGAAAAGAAGAAATTGTAAAATCAATCATCTAACTTTCTCTCTTAGGAAACTAGAAAAAGAAGAGCAAATTAAATACAAAATAAGCAGAAGAAATAAGGTATTAGGGAAGATATCAATGGTATTGAAAACAGGAAATTAATAGAGAAAGTCAAGGAAAATAAGAGCAGGGTCTTTGAAAAGATCAGTAAAATTGATAAGCCTCTAGCCAGAGAGACTAAAAAAGAAAAAAAGGACAGAAAATACTAATATCAGATATGAAAGAGGGGTCATCACTACAGATCCCATAGACATTAAAAGGATTATAAAGGAATTCTATGAACAACTCTGTACCCACAAATTTGATAAATTAATGGACCAATTCCTTGAAAGACACAATTTGCCAAAACTCACACAAGAATAAATAGATAATCTGACTAGGCTTGTAGCTATCAAAGAAATTGAATCAATAATTAATAAACTTCAAAACAGAAAGCACCAGGCCGTGGTGTGTTCACTGGTGAAATCTACCAAACATTTAAGCAGAAATTATGCCAATTCTTTCCATTCTTTTTCAGGAGATAGGAGCATAGGGAATAGTTCCTAACTTATTCTGTGAGGTCAGCATTGCCCCAATACCAAAAGCAGACAGAGATATTGATAGAAAATAAAATTACAAGACAATATCTCTTATGAACATAGATGCAAAAATCCTCAACAAAGTATCAGACATCTAATTTAACAATGTGTAGATAGAATTATATGGATTCTGTGGATTATCCCAGGTATGCAAGGCTGCTTCAACATTTGAAAGTCAGTTAATGTACTGCCTCACATCAATAAGCAAAAAATGAAAAAAATCACATGATCATGCCAATAAATGCAGGAAAAGCATTTGACAAAATCCAGTACCCATTAATGATAGAAACTTTCAGCAAACTAGGAACAAAGGAAGAGTTTTCAAATTGATAAAAGACCTCTACAAAATACCTATAGATATCATCATATTTAATAATGAAAAACTTGAAACTTTCACTTAGATTGGGAAAAAGGCAAGAATGTCCCCTCTCACCATTGCATTTCACTCATACTTAAAGTCCTAGCTAATAGGACAAGGAAAGTAAGCAAAAGTTATTCTGATTTGGAAGGAAGAGATAGCACTGTCTTTGTTTATAGACAACATTATCATCTATGTAGAAAATCTGAAAGAGTCAACAAAAAAAATTCCTGGAACTAGTAAGAATGTACAAAGTTGTAGGATACAAAGTTAATATAAAAAAAAGTCAGTTGCAAGATTTCATTTTTTTCTATGGCTGAGTAATATTCTGTTATACTGTATCTTTACCATACCATAGATATACTATATCTTTCTTATCCGTTCATCAGTTAATGGACACTGGGACTGTTTCCATGATTTGGCTATTATAGATAATGCTGCTATAAATATCAGGGTGCATGTTTCCTTTGAAATAATTTTTAAAAAAATTTTATTATGTTATGTTAGTCACCATACAATACATCATTGGTTTTTGATGTGGTGATCCACGATCCATTGTTTTCGTATAACACCCAGTGCTCCATGCAGTATGTGCCCTC
This sequence comes from Neomonachus schauinslandi, assembly GCF_002201575.2. Lineage (NCBI taxonomy): Eukaryota > Metazoa > Chordata > Mammalia > Carnivora > Phocidae > Neomonachus > Neomonachus schauinslandi. The sequence continues at coordinate 83,444,694 of NC_058403.1, read as the reverse complement.
TTTAATACCCATCACCAGGCTAACCAACCCCCCCTCCCCCTCCCCTCTAAAACCCTGTTTGTTTCTCAGAGTCCATAGTCTCTCATGGTTCATCTCTCCCTCCAATTCCCCTCCTCCCATTTTTCCCTTCCTTCTCCTAATGTCCTCCATGTTATTCCTTATGTTCCACAAATAAGTGAAACCATATGATAATTGACTTTCTCTGCTTGACTTATTTCACTTAGCATAACTCCTCCAGTCCCATCCATGTTGATGTAAAAGTTGGGTATTCATCCTTTCTGATGGCTGAGTAATATTCCATTGTATATATGGACCACATCTTCTTTATCCATTCATCTGTTGAAGGGCATCTCGGCTCTTTCCACAGTTTGGCTATTGCGGACATTGCTGCTATGAACATTGGCTTGCATATGGCCCTTCTTTTCACTACATCTGTGTCTTTGGGGTAAATACCCAGGAATGCAATTGCTGGGTCATAGGGTAGCTCTATTTTTAAATTTTTGAGGCACCTCCACACTGTTTTCCTAAGTGGCTATACCAACTTGCATTCCCACCAACAGTGTAAGAGGGTTCCCCTTTCTCCACAACCTCTCCAACATTTGTTGTTTCTTTCCCTGTCCATTTTTGCCATTCTAACTGGTGTAAGGTGGTATCTCAATGTGGTTTTGATTTGGATTTGCGTGATGGCTAATGATGATGAACATTTTTTCATGTGTCTGTTAGCTATTTGTATGTCTTCTTCAGAGAAGTGTCTTTTCATATCTTCTGCCCACTTTTTGACTTGGTTATTTGTTTTTTGGGTGTTGAGTTTGAGAAGTTCTTTATAGATCTTGGATACCAGCCCTTTATCTGTAGTGTCATTTGCAAATATCTTCTTCCATTCTGTGGGTTGCCTCTTTGTTTTGTTGACTGTTTCCTTTGCTGTGCAGAAGCTTTTTATCTTGATGAAGTCCCAAAGATTCATTTTTGCTTTTGTTTCACTAGCTTTTGGAGATGTATCTTGAAAGAAGTTGCTGTGGGTGATGTCAAAGAGGTTACTGCCTGTGTTCTCCTCTAGGATTTTGATGGATTCCTGTCTCACATTGAGGTCTTTCATCCACTTTGAGTTTGTCTTTGTGAATGGTGTTAGAGAATGGTCGAGTTTCATTCTTCTGCATGTGGCTGTCCAATATCCCAGCACCATTTATTGAAGAGACTGTTTTTTTTCGATTGCATATTTTTTCCTGTTTTGTCAAAGATTATTTGACCATAGAGTTGAGGGTCCATATCTGGGTTCTCTATTCTGTTCCATTGGTCAATATGTTTGTTTTTGTGCCGATACCATGCTGTCTTGGTGATCACAGCTTTGTAATATAGCTTGAAATTGGACAACGTGATGCCCCCAGCTTTGTTTTTCTTTTTCAACATTTCCTTGGCGATTCGGGGGTCTTTTCTGGTTCAATACAAATTTTAGGATTGTTTGTTCCAGCACTTTGAAAAATGTCATTGGAATTTTGATCGAGATGGCATTGAAGGTATAGATTGCTCTGGGTAGCACAGACATTTTAACAATGTTTATTCTTCCGAACCATGAGCATGGAATATTTTTCCATCTTTTTGTGTCTTCTTCAGTTTCTTTCATGAGTGTTTTGTAGTTCCTAGAGTATAGATCCTTTACCTCTTTGGTTAGGTTTATTCCGAGGTATCTTACGGTTTTTGGTGCTATTGTAAATGGAATCGTTTCTGTAATTTCTTTTTCTACAGTTGTGTTGTTAGTGTATAAGAAAGCAACTGATTTCTGTGCATTGATTTTGTATCCTGCCACATTACTGAATTGCTGTATGAGTTCTAGTAATTTGGGGGTGGAGTCTTTTGGGTTTTCCACATAAAGTATCATGTCGTCTGTGAAAACAGAGAGTTTGACTTCTTCTTTGCCAATTTGAATACATTTTATTTCTTTTTGTTGTCTGATTGCTGTTGCTAGGACTTCTAGTACTATATTGAACAATGCTGGTGAGAGTGGGCATCCTTGACTTGTTCCTGATCTTAAGGGAAAGGCTTTCAGCTTTTCCCCATTGAGGATGATATTTGCTGTGGGTTTTTCATAGATGGATTTTATGAACTTGGGGAATGTTCCCTCTATCCCTATACTCTGAAGAATTTTAATCAGGAAAGGATGCTGTATTTTGTCAAATGCTTTTTCTGCATCAATTGAGAGGACCATATGGTTCTTCTCCCTCATCTTATTAATGTGTTCTATCACATTGATTTGTGAATGTTGAACCACCTTTGCATCCCAGGGATAAATCCCACTTGGTCGTGGTGGATGATTCCTTTTAATGTATTGTTGGATCCTATTAGCTAGGATTTTGTTGAGGATTTTGGAATCCATATTCATCAGGGATATCAGTCTGAAATTCTCCTTTTTGATGGGGTCTTTGTCTGGTTTGGGGATTAAGGTAATGCTGGCCTCATAGAATGAGTTTCAAAGTTTTCCTTCTGTTTCTATTTTTTGAAACAGCTTCAGTACATTAGTTATTATATCTTGTTTGAATGTTTGGTAGAATTGCCCAGGGAATCCATCAGGCCCTGGACTCTTGTTTTTTGGGAGGTTTTGATCACTGCTTCAATCTCGCTACTGGTTATTGGTCTATTCAGGTTGTCAATTTCTTCCTGTTTCGGCTTGGCAGCTTATAGGTTTCCAGGAAGGCCTCCATTTCATCCAGATTGCTCAGTTTACTGGCATATAGTTGTTGATAATAATTTCTAATAATTGTTTCTATTTCCTTGGTGTTAGTCATGATCTCTCCCCTTTCATTCATAATTTTATTAATTTGGGTCCTTTCTCTTTTCTTTTGGATAAGTCTGGCCAGTGGTTTATCGATCTTATTAATTCTTTCAAAGAACCAACTTCTAGTTTCGTTGATCTGATCTACTGTGTTTCTGGTTTCTAATTCATTGATCTCTGCTCTAATTTTAATTATTTCTCTTCTAATGTGTGGCTTAGGCATCATTTGTTGCTTTTTCTCTAGTTCTTTAAGGTGTAGAGTTAGTTGGTGAATTCAGGATTTTTCTATTTTTTTAGTGAGGCTTGGATGGCTATGTATTTCCCCCTTAGGACGGCCTTTGCAGTATTCCATAGGTTTTGTACTGATATGTTTTCGTTCTCATTGATTTCCATGAATTGTTTAAGTTCTTCTTTGATTTCTTGGTTGACCCAAACATTCTTGAGCAGAGTGGTCTTTAGCTTCCAAGTGTTTGAATTTCTGCCAATTTTTTTCTTGTGATTGAGTTCCAGTTTTAGAGCATTGTGGTCTGAGAATATGCAGGGAATAATCTCAATCTTTTGGTAATGGTTGAGACCTGATTTGTGACCCAGTATATGGTCTATTCTGGAGAAAGTTCCATGTGCGCTCGAGAAGAATGTGTATTCTGTTGTTTTAGGGTGGAATGTTCTGTAAATATCTATGAGGTCCATCTGGTCCAGTGTATCATTCAAAGCTCTTGTTTCTTTGTTGATTTTCTGCTTAGATGATCTGTCCATTGCTGAGAGTGGAGTATTGAGGTCTCCTACAATTAACGTATTGTTATCAATATGACTCTTTATTTTGGTTAACAGTTGGCTTATGTAGATGGCTGCTCCAATGTTGGGGGCATAGATATTTACAATTGTTAGATCTTCTTGTTGGATAGACCCTTTAAGAATGATATAGTGTCCTTCTGTGTCTCTAACTACAGTCTTTAGCTTAAAATCTAACTTGTCTGACATAAGAATTGCTACCCCAGCTTTCTTTTGAGGTCCACTGTTATGGAAGATGGATCTCCATCCCTTCACTTTCAGTCTGGATGTATCTTTAGGTTCAAAATGAGTCTCTTGTAGACAGCATATGGATGGGTCCTGTCTTTTTATCCAATCTGCAACCTTGTGCCGCTTTATGGGAGCGTTTAGGCCATTCATGTTGAGAGTGATTATTGAAAGATATGAATTAATTGTCATCATGTTGCCTGTGAAGACGTTGTTTTTATAGATTGTCCCTGTAAATTTCTGTTGTATATCACTCTTGGGGTCTTTCTCCTTTTATAGGAACCCCCCCCTTAATATTTCTTGCAGGGCCATCTTATTGGTCACATATTCTTTCAGTTTCTGCTGGTCTTGGAAGCTCTGCATCTCTCCATCCATTCTAAATTACAGCCTTGCTGGATAAAGTATTCTTGGCTGCATGTTCTTCTCATTTAGTACCCTGAATATGTCTTGCCAGGCCTTTCTGGCTTCCCAGGTCTCTGTGGATAGGTCTGACGTTATTCTGATGTTCCTCCCTCTGTACGTAAGGAATCTCTTCCCCCTAACTGCCCTTAAGATGGTCTCCTTGGTTCTAAGATTTGTAAGTTTTACTATTACATGCTGGGGTGTTGGCCTGTTTTCCTTGATCTTAGGAGGGGTCCTCTCTGCCTCTAGGACTCGAATATTTGTTTCATTCCCCAGATTAGGGAAGTTCTCAGCTACGATTTGCTCAAATACATCTTCTAGTCCTCTCTCTCTCTCCACTCCCTCCAGGATTCCAATTATTCTGACATTGGAATGCTTCCTGGTGTCACTTATTTCTCTGATTCTGTTTTCAAGCATTCTGAGTTGTTTTTCCCTGGCCTCCTCTTTTCGCTTTTTATCTATTATATTGTCTTCCAGGTCGCTTATTCGCTCTTCTGCCTCAGTTACCTTAGCTGTTAGATTATCTAGATTGGATTGGATCTCATTGATAGCATTTTTAAGTTCTGCCAATTTCCCTTTTATTTCTGCCCTTAGAGACTCTATGTTGCCATTAATTGATTTCTCCATTCTAGCCATCGTCTTCACAATTGCTAGCCTGAATTCTATCTCCGACTTCTTGGTTATATCTGCATCCATTTGTAAATCTGCAGCATAAGTCATAATCTCTGAGTCTTTTCTATTTTGGGAGCTCTTTCTCCTAGTCATTCTGTTGATGGGTGTTTGAGGGAATGTATAGAGTCCAAATTATTGACCAGAACCCAAGCAAGATGCACCTGTTTTCTTGGGACCTTAGGGTTGCTGGCCTCTTGTTTTCCCAGCCTGTCTTCTGCGGGTGGAGCCTGCCCCTGCTGTGCTGTTATTCAGGCAACCCTGTTTGGGCGGAGTTGTCCTGCCCCCCTGTGGCAGGGGATGGGCTCAGCGGGAATCAGTCTTTGGGGCTTTTCTCTGGCGGCTTTCCCTGGCGGCTTTCCACGTGTCTTCCGCCAGTCAGAGATAAGAGATGGTTTCCAACCCTCTGCCTCAAAGCAGAGAGATCGCAGTCTGTTCTTCAGTGAGCTCTCCAGGCCACACGATCTCTGTTTCTGTCCGTGCTGCTATAAACTGCAGCATCCTGGGTTGTGCGCCCCTTCGCAGCCCTCCCAGTCCTGCCTCCAGGTCGGGGCACGTCTCTGCCCTTTGTGCTTCTATAACTGCCAGCCGCTCGCAGTTCGTGTGCGGGACCCCACCCCGGGGGCTGCCCTAAAGTCCTTTCCCCGCCGCTACTGGTCTGCGAGTCTGTGCCCGTCCCCAGCGCGGGAGGCTGTCACTCACCGGCGGTGCAGGATCCCCACGGCCAGACACCCTCCCACTGCCGTTTATCCTCCGATATCTGCCCTCAGAATCACGGCTCCCCGCTTCGTACCTCAAAACCTGCGATATTCTGTTTGTAGAGATCCAGATCTTCTTACATCTCACGTTGGTTTCGTGGGTGCTCAGAGTGGTCTGGTAGAGATCCAGCTCAATTCTGGGGACAAGTTGAAATAGGGTCCCCTACTCCTCCGCCATCTTTCCCCCCTCCTGAATTAATTTTTTTTTAAATATTTATTTATTTGAGGGGCACCTGGGTGGCTCAGTCGGTTAAGTGTCTGTCTTTGGCTCAGGTCATGATCTCATGGTCCTGGGATTGAGTCCTGCATCCGTCTGCTCCTTGCTCAGCGGGGAACCTGCTTCTCCCTCTACCTGCTGCTCCCCCTGCTTAAGCTCTCTCTCTGACAAATAAATAAATAAATTCCAAAAAAAAAGATTTATTTATTTGAGAGAAATGGAGAGTGGGGGTGGATTGGACAGGGGCAGTTGGAGAAGGAGACAGAGTCTTAAGAAGACTCTGCGCTGAGTGGGGAGCCAGACTTAGGGCTCAGTCTCACAACCTTGAGATCGCAACTTGAGCCAAAACCGAGTCCAACGCTTAACTGACTGCACCACCCAGGTGTGCCTGAATTAGTAATTTTGTATTCTTTGGGTAAATACCTAGTAGTGCAATTGCTGAATCATAGGATATTTATATTTGTTACTTTTTGAGGAACCCCCATACTGTTTTTCAGAGTGGCTGCACCAGTTTGCATTCCCATCAATGGTGCAAGAGGGTTCTCCTTTCTCTGCATCCTCACCAGCACCTGTTGTTTCTTGTAATGTTGACTTCAGCCATTCTGACAGTTGTGAGGTGATACCTCATTGTAGTTTTGATTTGTATTTCCCTGGTGATGAGTGATGTTGAGCATGTTTTCATGTGTCTGTTGGCCATCTTTGTATCTTCTTTAGGAAAATATCCCTGTCTTCTGATCATTTTTAAATCGGATTATTTATTTTTTGTGTGTTGAGTTTTGCAATGACATGGATAGACCAATGACATAGGTGTTGTTTTCAATGGCATGGAAAGAGTATTATGCTAAGTGAAATAAGTCAGTCAGAAAAAGACAAATACCATATGATTTCACTCATTTGTGGAATTTAAGAAATAAAACAAAGAAGCAAAGGGTGAAAAGAGAGAGAGGCAAACCAAAACAGAGTCTTAACTATAGAGAACAAACTGATGGTTACCAGAGGGGAGGTGAGTGAGGGGAATGGGCTAAATAGGTGATAGGGATAAGGAGTGCACTTGTGTGGTGAGCACTGAGTGTTGTATGGAGGTGTTGAATCACTATATTGTACAGCTGTATAATATTACACTGTATGTTAACTAACTGGAATTTAAAAAAAAAAACAACTTAAAAAAAAAGTCAATTGCTTTCCTATATACTAGCAATGACCAAGTGAAATTTGAAATTGAAAACACATAATCATTTACATTAGCACCCAAAGAAATGAAATACTTAGGTATAAATCTTACAAAATATATACAAGGTCTATCTGAGGAAAAGAATAAAATTCTGATGAAAGAAATCAAAGAGAAATAAATGGAGAGACATTCTATGTTCATGCGTAGGGAGACTCAATATTTTCTTTCTTTTTTTTTTTTGAGACTCAATATTTTCAAGATTAGTTTTTCTCAACTTTATCTATAAATTCAGTGCAATCCCAGTCAAATTCCCAGCAACTTATTTTGTGGATATCAACAAACTGATTTCATAGTTTATATAGAGAAGCAAGTCTCAGAATAGCCTACTAATTACTGAAGTAGAAGAACAGAGTCAGAGGACTGACACTACTTCACTTCAAGACTTACAAAAAAGTTATAGTAATCAAGGCAATATCCATAGTTTTGGTGAAAAAACAGAAAAATAGATCAGTGGAACAGAAGGGAGAGTCCACAAATAGTCCTACATAAATATAGTCAATTGATCTTTGACAGAGGAACAAAGGCAGTATAATGGAGTAAGGATAGTCCTTCCAACAAAGTGCTGGAAAAACTGACATTCACATGCAAAAAAGAAAAAAAATGCATCTAGACACATTTGAGAGAGAGAGAGAGAGTGCACAAGCACGGGGAGGGGTAGACGAGAAGCAGACTCCCCACTGAGCAAGGAGCCTGATGTGGGACTTGATCCTAGGACCCTGAGATCATGACTGAGCTGAAGGCAGCTGCTCAACTGACTGAGCCATCCAGGTACCCCAAAGTTTCTACATTTCTAAAAAAGCAACACAGACATTCAAGTGGCACACCACTAAAGATCTTTCAACATAAGAGAAGGCAGTAAAAAAAAGGAACAGAGGAACAAAATAGACATGAAATATATAGAAAACACATAGCAAAACAGATGAAAATCCAACCATATCAGTGATTACACTAAAAAATAATAAAAATACAGAGATTATTAGCCTGGATTTTAAAAAATTCAAGATCCAACTATATACTATTTATAAGAGACATACTTTAGATTTAGATACTTTAGATTCAAAGTTACAAATTGAAATTAAATGCATGGAAAAATATATTACACAAACAGTAATTATAAGAGTGTTGGAGTTACTATATTAATATCAGACAAAATAGGCTTTAAAATAAAAAAAAATTATTAGAAACTAGAAGGGCATTTCACATAATAAAGGGTCAATTCATTAGAGAGATATAACTATATATATATGAACCTTAAAATAAATGAAGCAAAAACTGACAGAATTGTAGGTGACTAGTGCAACAATAATAGCTGGAGCTACAATGTCTTGCTCTCAACAATTTACAGAAAAACTACAATGAAAATCAACAAGGAAATAGAGGACTTTAACTAACAATATCAACCAGCTTGACCAGACTGACATCTATAGAGTACTCCATCCAACAAAGCAAAATATACATTCCTTGCAAGCTATATGGAACATTCTTCAAGATAGACCTTATACCAGGCTATAATACAAGTCTCAATATACCTTAAAAGGATTAAAATTATACAAGATGTGTTCTTCAATCATAACAGAATTGAATTAAAAACCATCAGTTTAAAGAAATTTGGAAGATCTCTCAAGTTTTGAAATTTAAAATGCTTAAACTGTTTTAAAATAAAATTTAAAATGTTTCTAAATAACCCATGGGTCAAATAAAAAAATCACAAGAGAAATCAGAAAATATTTTGAACTGAATTAGAAAAATACAACATATGAAAATTTATGGGATATATCTAAAGCAGTGCTTAGAGGGCAATTTATGCCAGTAAAAGGCTTTTATTAGCAAAGAAGAAAAACCTTTAAATAATAACATGAGATTCTACCTTAAGAAACTAGAAAAACAGAGTAGCTAAAACTGAGAGGAGAAGGAAAGAAATAATAAAGATGAGAGTAGAAATCAATAATATTGAAAACAGGAAGACAATGGAGAAAAATCAATGAAAGCAAAAATTGCTTTTTTTGTTGCCTTTGTGAGCAACAAAATTGATAAACCTTTAGCTGGCATGACCCTCTTCTCCCCTTGCAAAAAATTGAGACCTAAATTACCAAAATCAGGAATGTAAGAGGAGACACCAGTATTGACCTTGCAGATACTAAAAACCAATTTTATGCCAACAAATTAGACAATATAGATTAAATGGAAAAATGCCTTGAAAGAAACAAATTACTAAAACTGACTAGAGGTCTCGGAGAAAAGATGGTGGAGAAGTAGGGGACCCTATTTCAACCAGTCCCCTGAATTGAGCTGGATATCTACCAGACCATTCTGAACACCCACGAAATCAGTCTGAGATATAAGAAGATATATCTGGGTCTCTACAAACAGAATATCTCTGGCAGTTGGTCTCGAGGTATGAAGCAGGGAGCTGTGATTCTACGGGCAGATATCAGAAGATAAACAGAAGGGGGAGGGAGCCTCTGTGATCTTGTGCCAGGAAGGCAAAAGCCTCCCGTGCTGGGGACCAGGCACAGACTCAGACAATTAGCGGTGGAGAAGGGACTTTAGGGCAGCCCCTAGACTGAAACCTGGAGCTATAGGGGCATGCATGGGAACCAGGGGCAGCTTGTGGTTTTAGAAACACAAAGGGCAGAGAGATGTGTCCAGCCCTGGGAGTGAGGGCTGGGAGTGCTGCTGTGGGGTGCACAATCCAGGATGCTGTGGTTTTAGTAGCACAGATAGAAACAGTGTGGCCTGGAGAGCTCAGTGAAGAGCAGACTGTGATCTCTCTGTTCTGAGACAGAGGTTTAGATATGCTCACTTCTGCTCTCACTCTTGAAAGAGTCATGGAAATCCACCAGAGAACAAAAGCTCCCCAAAACTGGTTTTCACTGAGCCCATCCCCCCCACAGGGGGCAGGGCAACTCTGCCCAAACAGGGTTGCCTGAGTAATGGCACAGCAGGCCCATCTCCCAGAAGATAGGCTGGAAGAACAAGAGGCTGACAAACCTGAGGTCCCTATAAAACAGGTACATCTTGCTTGGGTTGTGGTCAATAATTTGGACTCTGTATATTCCCTCAACCACCCCTCAACAGAATGACTAAGAGGAGGAATTCCCAACAAAGGAAAGATTCAGAGACTGTGGCCTCTGCCACAGAACTAATGGATATGGATATAACCAAGATGTCAGAAATAGACTTCAGAGTAACAATTATCAAGGTGATATCTAAGCTTGAGAAAAATATTAATGACAATATAGAATCTCTAAGGGCAGAAATGGGATCTAATCAGGGCAAACTTAAAAATGCTATGAATGAAATGCAGTCTAAACTGGATACTCTGACTGCCAGGGTAAACGAGGCAGAAGAACGAATTAGTGAGATAGAGGATAAGATGATAGAAAAGAAAGAAACCGAGGTGGCATTGGAAAAACATATTAAAACCCAACGAATCAAACTGAGAGAGATTAATGACTCAGTGAAATGTCCCAATATCAGAATTATTGGGATCCCTGAGGGGATGAGAGAGACAGAGGTCTAGAAGATATATTTGAACAAATCGTAGCAGAGAACTTCTCTACTCTGGGGAAGGAAACAAGCATTCATGTCCAAGAGGCAGAGCGGACCCCTCCCAAGCAGACTGATGCCATGACATATAATAGTACAATTTGCAAATCTTAAATCCAAGGAAACAATCTTTTTTTTTTTTTAAAGATTTTATTTATTTATTTGACAGAGACAGAGACAGCGAGAGCAGGAATACAAGCAGGGGGAGTGGGAGAGGGAGAAGCAGGCTTCCTGCTGAGCCGGGAGCCCAATGTGGGACTCGATCCCAGGACCCTGGGATCATGACCGGAGCCGAAGGCAGTCGCTTAACCAACTGAGCCACCCAGGCGCCCCCCCAAGGAAACAATCTTGAAAGTGGCGAGGGGGAAGAGATTTCTTACATACAGAGGGAGGAACATCAGAATAATGTCGGATCTGTCCACAGAGACCTGGGAAGCCAGAAAGGCCTGGCAAGACATATTCAGGGTACTAAATGAGAAGAACATGCAGCCAAGGATATTTTATCCGGCAAGGCAGTCATTCAGAATGGATGGAGAGACAAGGAGCTTTCAAGACCGGCAGAAACTGAAAGAATATGTGACCACCAAGCTGGCCCTGCAAGAAATATTAAGGGGGGGGTTCTATAAAAGGAGAAAGACCCCAAGAATGATATAGAACAGAAATTTACACAGTCTATAGAAACAAGGACATCACAGGCAACATGATGACAGTAAAATCATATCTTTCAATAATCACTCTCAGTGTGAATGGCCTAGATGCTCCCATGAAATGGCACAGGGTTGCAGATTGGATAAAAAGACATGACGCATCCCAATGCTGTCTACGAAAGACTCATTTTGAACCTAAAGATACATCCAGACTAAAAGTGAAGTGATGACATGACAATGACAATGTCATGACGTTTTTCATGACAATGGACCTCAAAAGAAAGCTGGGGTACCAATTCTCATATCAGACAAATTAGATTTTAAGCTAAAGACTGTAGTTAGAGATACAGAAGGATATTATATCATTCTTAAGGGTTTATCCAACAAGAGTATCTAACAGTTGTAAATATCTATGCCCCTAACATGGGAGCAGCCAACTACATAAGCCAACTGTTAACCAAAATAAAGAGACATATTGAAAATAATACGTTAATAGTAGGAGACCTCAACACTCCACTCTCAGCAATAGATAGATCATCTAAGCAGAAAATCAACAAATAAGAGCTTTGAATGACACACTGGACCAGATGGACCTCATAGGTATATACAGAACATTCCACCCTGAAACAACAGAATACTCATTCTTCTTGAACGCACATGGAACTTTCTCCAGAATAGACCACATACTGGGTCACAAATCAGGTCTCAACTAACACCAAAAGATTGAGATTATTCCCTGCATATTCTCAGACCATAATGCTTTGAAACTGGAACTCAATCACAAGAAAAAAATTGGCAGAAATTCAAACACTTGGAAGCTAAAGACCATCCTGCTTAAGAATGTTTGGGTCAACCAGGAAATCAAAAAAGAACTTAAACAATTCATGGAAACCAATGAAAAGGAAAACACATAGGTCCGAAACCTGTAGGATACTACAAAGGCATTCCTAAGTGGAAAGTACATAGCCATCCAAGTCTCACTCAAAAAAATAGAAAAATCCTGAATATACAAATTAACTTTACACCTTAAAGAACTGGAGAAAGAACAACAAAGCCTAAGACACACATTAGAAGAGAAATAATTAAGATTAGAGCAGAGATCAATGAATTAGAAACCAGAAATACAGTAGAGCAGATCAATGAAACTAGAAGATAGTTCTTTAAAAGAATTAATAAGATTGATAAACCATTGGTCAGACTTATCCAAAAGAAAAGAGAAAGGACCCAAATTAATAAAATTATAAATGAAAGGGGAGAGATCACAACTAACACCAAAGAAATAGAAACAATTATTAGAAATTATTATCAACAACTATATGCCAATAAATTAAGCAACCTGGAAGAAATGGATGCCTTCCTGAAAACCTATAAAGTACCAAGACCGAAACAGGAAGAAATTGACAACCTGAATAGACCAATAACCAGTAGCGAGATTGAAGCAGTGATCAAAAACCTCCCAAAAAACAAGAGTCCAGGGCCTGATGGATTCCCTGGGGAATTCTACCAAACATTCAAAGAAGAGATAATACCTGTTCTCCTGAGGCTGTTTCAAAAAATAGAAACAGAAGGAAAACTTCGAAACTCATTCTATGAGGCTAGCATTACCTTGATCCCCAAACCAGACAAAGACCCCATTAAAAAGGAGAATTTCAGACCAATATCCCTGATGCATATGGTTGCCAAAATTCTCAAGAAGATCCTAGCTACTAGGATCCAGCAGTATATTAAAAGGATTATCCATCACGACCAGGTGGGATTTATCCCTGGGATGCAAAGGTCGTTCAACATTTGCAAATCAATCAGTGTGACAGAACACATTAAAAAGAGAAGAGACAAGAACCACGTGGTCCTCTCCATGATGCAGAAAAAGCATTTGACAAAGTACAGCATCTTTTCCTAATTAAAACTCTTCAGTATAGGGATAAAGGGAACATTCCTCAATTTCATAAAAACCATCTATGAAAAACCCACAGCGAATATCATTATCAATGTGGAAAAGCTGAGAGTCTTGGTGATCACAGCTTTGTAATATAGCTTGAAATCAGGCAACGTGATGCTGCCAGCTTTGATCAGGAACACGACAAGGATGCCCACTCTTGCCACTATTGTTCAACATGGTACTGGAAGTCCTAACAACAGCAATGAGACAGCAAAAAGAAATAAAATGTATTCAAATTGGCAAGAAGCCAAACTCTCTCTCTTCGACATGATACTTTATGTGGAAAACCCAAAACACTCCATCCCCAAATTACTAGAACTCATACAGCAATTCAGTAATGTGGCAGGTTACAAAATCCATGCACAGAAATCAGTTGCTTTCCTATACACTAACAATGTAACTGTAGAAAGAGAAATTAGGGAATCGATTTAATTTACAATAGCACCAAAAACCGTAAGATACCTCGGAATAAACCTAACCAAAGACGTAAAGGATCTATACTCTAGAAACTACAAAACACTCATGAAAGAACTTGAAGAAGACACAAAAAGATGGAAAAACATTCCATGCTCATAGATTGGAAGAATAAACATTGTTAAAATGTCTGTGCTGCCCAGAGCAATCTATACTTTCAACACCATCCTGATCAAAATACCAATGGTATTTTTCAAAGTGCTGGAAAAAAGCATCCTAAAATTTGTATGGAACCAGAAAAGTCCCCAAATCACCAAGGAAATGTTGAAAAAGAAAAACAAAGCTGGGGAACAGAATGGACAGCCCAAGATATAGACGCTCAACTCCATGGTCAACTAATCTTTGACAAAGAAGATAAAAATATCCAATGGAGGGGCATCTGGGTGGCTCATTCAGTTAAGCGGCTGCCTTCGGCTCAGGTCATGATCCCAGGATCCTGGGATTGAGTCCTGCATCAGGCTCCCTGCTCAGTGGAGAGCCTGCTTCTCCCTCTCCCTCTGCCTGCCTCTCTGCCTACTTGTGCTCTCTATCTCTCTGTCAAATAAATAAATAAATAAAATCTTTAAAAATACATCCAATGGAAAAAAAGACAGTTCTTTAATAAATGGTGCTGGGAAAATTAGACAGCTACATACAGAAGAATGAAACTCGGCCATTCTCTTACACCATACACAAAGATAAACTCAAAATGGATGAAAGACCTCAATGTGAGACAGGAATCCATCAAAATCCTAGCAGAGAACATAGGGAGTAACCTCTTCGACATTGGCCACAGCAACTTCAAGACACGTCTCCAAAGGCAAGGGAAACAAAATTGAAAATGAACTTTTGGGATTTCATCAAGATAAAAAGCTTCTGCACAGCAAAGGAAACAGTCAACAAAACAAAGAGGAAACCCACGGAATGGGAGAAAATATTTGTAAATGACACTACAGATAAAGGGCTAGTATCCAAGATCTATAAAGAACTTCTGAAACTCGATACCCAAAAAACAAATAAGTCAAAAATGGGCAGAAGACATGAACAGACACTTCTCCAAAGAAGACATAACAAATGGCTAACAGACACATGATAAAATATTCAACACGATTAGCCATCAGGGAAATTCAAATCAAAACCACATTGAAGTACCACCTTACAGCAGTTAGAATGGCAAAAATGGACAAGGCTAGAAACAACAAATGTTGGAGAGGTTGTGGAGAAAGGGGAACCCTCTTACACTCTTGGTGGGAATGCAAGTTGGTACAGCCACTTTGGAAAACAGTGTGAAGGTTCCTCAAAAAGTTAAAAATAGAGCTACCCTATGACCCAGCAATTGCACTGCTGGGTATTTACCCCAAAGATACAGATGTAGTGAAAAGAAGGGCCACATGCACCTCAATGTTCATGGCAGCAAAGTCCACAATAACCAAACTGTGGAAGGAGCCAAGATGCCCTTCAACAGACAAATGGATAAAGATGTGGTCCATATATACAATGGAATATTGCTTAGCCATCAGAAAGGATGAATACCCACCATTTACATCAACATGGATGGAACCGGAGGAGATTATGCTAAGTGAAATTAGTCAAACAGAGAAAGACAATTATCATATGGTTTCACTTATTTGTGGAACATAAGCAATAACATGGAGGACATTAGGAGAAGGAAGGGAAAGAGGAAGGGGGGGAAGTCAGAGGGTGAGATGAACCATGAGAGACTATGGAGTCTGGAAAACAAACTGAGGGTTTTAGAGGGGAGGGGTAGGGGGATGGGTGAGCCCAGTGATGGGTATTAAGGAGGGCACCTATTGCATGGAGCGCTGGGTGTTATACACAAACAATGAATCATGGAACACTGAATCAAAAACTAATGATGTACTGTATGGTGACTAACATAACACAATAAAAAATTATAAAAAAATAAAACTGACTAGAAAAGAAAGTGTAAATAGGCCTATAACAAATATAGAAATTAAATTAGTAATTTGAAATCTATCTGCAGAGGAAAGCCCAGACCTACATATCTTCATTGATATATTCTGTTAAATATTTAAGGAAGAAATTAAATGAATCTTTGAGAAACTCTTCCAGAAAACAGAGAAAGAGGAACCATTTCCCAGCTCATTCTACAAAGTCAATATTACTCTGATTCCAAATCCAAAGATGTTACAAGGAAACTATAAACTGATATCCTTCATAAATATGGATTAAACAATCCCCAATAAAATACTAGCAAACCTTATCCAGAGACCTATAAAAAAGATTATACCCATGATCAAGTGGAATTTATCCTAAAAGTGCAAGATTTGCTTAACATGTGAAAATGAATAAATGTAACACACCATCTTAATAGAATAAAGGAAAAGAAGCACATGTTCATCTCGATAGTTGTAAAACAGGGCATTTGACAAATCAAAGACTTCTTTATAATTAAAACCCTTAAACCAGGAATAAAAGGACAGGTCCTCAACCTGATAAACTGCATCTGTATAAAGAAACCTCACAGCCAAAATCATACTTGATGGTAAAAGATGGAGTGCTTTCTTCCCTAACTTTGGGAATAAGGCAAGGATGCCTTATTCAACATTGTACTGGACGTTTTAGCCCGAGCAATAGAAAGAGAGAGAGAGAGAGAGAAAAAGAAAGAAAGAAAGAAGAAAGAAAGAAAGAAAGAAAGAAAGAAAGAAAGAAAGAAAGAAAGAAAGAAAGAAAGA